>NC_040026.1:11187136-11361028 GCF_000972845.2 Larimichthys crocea
ATTTTGTGACTTTGGGCTATACAAATAAAATTGATTTGATTTAAAATCAAAACTCAGATAGGCCTTGAAAAGCCCTGAATATAGATAAGATAAGAGTAACTTATGACTTCAATCGGGTATGGTGCTAAAACTTATATGAATACATGTTGCATACCTAACAGAACAGCTTTTAAAACATGTGTGTGTGTCCTGAACAAAGGCTTTGCAGGAAGTAAGTGGATTTTTATGTGCAAATGAGAAAATTATAGTGTTATTACTAAGGTTTGAGTGCATGATTATCTCAGTAATAAGCCTAAGCTTATACCCTCAAAGATGAATGCACTGTATGTAATCACATGTCAGTCTGCTGTAGCATGTGGTCCAGTGAGTTTTCTCACCTGGTACAGCCTTGCCTCCCTCCAGAGGCAGCCGTGTGTCCCTGTTGGTCCCCACAAACAGACAGCCCTCCCGGCTCAGGTACTGCATGGCTCTGTTCAGCTTCATGTAGCTGAAATGTTCATCGAAACCCACCACCACCGCCTTCACCTCTGGATCCAGAGGCACGTTAGCCCAGTCGGCTTGCTTCCCGGAGATGTGGTCGGGTCCCACCCCGGTCGGCTGGATCCCAACCGCCTCCAGCTCCTGCTGCATGGCGTTGCTCCCTATGAGGTAGACCTTACCCTGCAGTTTGCAGACGGTCTTCAGGTACATGGCGGAGCAGTACGCGGTCCCGAACACCTCCTCTTCTTTCACGTTGAAACCCAGACTTGTCATTTTGTCCACATACATCTTCCTCGTCTTGCTGCTGTTGTTGGTGACGAAGAAGACTTTCTTCCCTTTTTCTTTGAGCAGGTTTATGACCTGAGCGGCACCGGGGACGGCCTGGTCCCCACGCCAGATAACCCCGTCACAGTCAAACAGGACGCTGTCTACGGAGTCCAGCACTTGTTTCACCAGGGCTCCGGTCAGCCGAACACATTTGGACCCAGACATGACAGAAACCGAGCTGTTCGGTTTAAAAACTAACACCTATTCACCCGGTACGTGCTGTCCGAGCACGCTGCTTTCCCTACCGAGCAAAGTGACGGACGTGAGCTGACGCTGTCATAAAGTCCGGTAGTCCTGTGTGAAATGACGGTACTCTACCTTTGTGCTGAATGAAACCGGTTCACGGACGGGTTTGTTTAATTAACTGTAGTGTTGAAATTCACCGACCTTCCTATGAACGTTGCGTAAACTCCGCGGTTACTTCCGCACCGGCTTAAAGTGACAGGACACACACACACACACACACACACGATGAAATCTGGTCCACTTCCGGTCATGCTTTCGTCACTGACCCCTGCTCACACAGCTCCTACTAAAATAGTTATCTTCTTATGAATTTAAAGGGGACTACACTATAACTTGGCAATACGGGCATGTGCATGGTCTTTAAATAACTATGGAACTACAGCTTTAAATGATGGACTACAGCTCCCATGAGCCTTTGAACTCCAAATGAAGTCTATTTTTTTTTTATAACAGAAGAAACATATTTACAGTCTATAACACTAAAGGTTGTCACAAAAGACAACAATGGAAGCTTAGAGATCCAGTGTGTGTACAATCTAGTTGCATCTAGTGGTGTAATCATTGCATTGCAAAAAAATAAAAAATTACAAAATTACAAAAATAAAAAAGATTCTTATGCATGAACACAATTATAAATTTTATATTCCATGTCTGCTTTAACACTGCAAAAATATATCAACAAAACAGGAAAAAAGCAGAATTACACACGATTTCAAACATGCTTTTTCTGTAGCATGTCATGTTTAATTTTCTTTCATGTGTTTCATCCAGTGTTGTTGTTGTTTTGCTTATCAGAGCCCGCTCATGAGCCCAACAGTATGTGAATGTTAATGTGTAATTCAATTTTTGCTCCTGGGCTGTCCCAACTAGCATAGATCTGTGTTTATGATGCCAATAAATTCAATTAAACGTCAGTGTACAGCTCCCCCTGCTGGCTTCACAGACACAGAATTTTAGAAATGTATCAAATGTATTTAAATAACAATGAAGCTAAACATGCAAAGTCTAATGCTATGATCATGTACTAAAGAAACTGCATGTCATTTAGTTGATGGCAGGCAAATGATAGACAGGGATTAAATAAGGTGTCCTATGCTTGCAGCTATTTGTTGTCAGAGCTTTTCGATTCGTGACACCTCGTGGGAGACAGACACCAGAGCCCATAAGAAATTGCTAACATAAACATTATTTTGTCAGTCTGCAGTAAATGTTAGCAACAGTAAACCCCAGGAGGAAGGTACAGTAAATGCAGCATAACAACACATCAGCAACAGTTTTTTCAGTTGTCTTTTTTCTGAACAGGTTGTAGAGGGAAGAAAATCTCGCCCAAGTTTCGGAGGAGCCCTTTGCTGTAGAAGTATCTTTTAGAGTGGTCTGGTGCCGGGCTGCAGAGATGGTCTTCTGTCGCAGTTGGGTGGCAGTGCTGGCAGACGTAACCTCGACTTTTGTACCACTCATTGGAGGTCTGGTTGACAAGAGCCAGAAAGGAATGGAATAAGGCATAACCCGCCAGCAGGAAGAAGACGAAGACCAGAAATCCTAACATGAAGACGATTCGGGGGAAGGTCAGGAACAGATGCTAGAGACAGAGAGAGAGAGACTTATTTCATATTTCAATTTTGCATTGGAAATAAACACAGATGCAGCATATGTAGTAATATACAATGTCTCACCTGTACAACAAACAGAGGTCCTGCTGGCTGCTGCTGGCCATACTCATCTATATAACTGGCTGACAGAAGCCCTGATCGCAGAACGGCATGAATTAGCATGTCTCCTGTCAGTATGGCGATGTCTCCTGCCATGGCGCACACGCAGAAGAGGTAAAGCAGGAAGTAGCGTGTATTCTGAGCACCGATGCAGTTGTTCACCCAGACACAATGGTGGTCAAACCGTTGGACGCACCTGTTGCAAACCCCTGAAATAAAGACAATGTTTACAGTGAGCTTTAAGCAAAGCATGGACAGGTACGATATTTATTTAAGTATCAAACCTAGAGGGAACAGAACAGATAGCATGACATGCTTCTGTAACAAAGTACTCACTGCAGTGTTTGGAGCGGGCCGGTTTGACAAGTTGGCAGGTTGGACAGGAGACTCCTGGGTGAAACAGCCTCCTGTCATATGGATAGACGTGCAGCTGGACAGCCACTTTCTTCTTTGTCACTGCGCCTGCCGGAGCAGAGAGAGAGAGAGTGGAGAAGAAAATGACTCAATGTGATGAAGAAAGGTCTGGCGATTTGTCCACATGAACTTTATCCTGTCCAGAACTTGTCATTCTTGTAAAACATCAGCTGAAATGACCTACTTTAGTCTGAATTGACAGGAGTTATTTAAAGTCTATTAGGGATCAACACAACAGTTTTTACCGCGCGGCCACAATCTACAAGTGCCTTAAAAGCAGTAGTTAGGTAGAATAATCCTGATAGGGAAATGAAATGTAACAGAAGCAAGCATGTAAAGAACAGAAAAACTCAAACACACAAGCCAAAATATAAAAATACAGGTTATAAAGGTTAATTTTGGGGGCAAGAACAACACAGAACAACAGTGAATTTCACTTAAATGAACACTGCATCTGGCTGCATCTGGCATTCCCAAGACATTGACTCACATGAGGATACATTTTTCCGTTTTACTGTACCCTTGGTAATGTTGTGTAGCCCATCCTTTGATTACCAGACTCCTCAAGAAAATATTTTACCCCTCAGGTGACAACATAATTACTAAGATCCCTATCGTAAGACTCCAAAATATGTCAGCACACTGACAAAGAATGAATGAATAAGGTAAGTTACAAGTTTACGTGCCTGATACCACTGGTTAGTGTAGTCATGGTGTACCAATCTTACATATCTCATACCTCAACACCTTCCCTGCCTGTCTCTTTATAGTTTCACACTGCACCCAATAGCAAATATACTTGAGCTAAATTAACCTGGATCTCTCTTGATGCAGAGGTAGAAGAAGTAGGTCTTGATGGCCAGCAGGATGTAAGGCACGGACAGGCTGGTCAGGGTTGTGTCCATCTCCCTGCAGAAAGCGAACACCTCGTAGGTGAACTCTGCGTACACAGCGACCTCGAGGAGGATATGCAGATAGATGAACATGTTGTTCCTGCAAATTAAGAAGCAAAATGACACAATTAGAAATGTTTGACGCTGCATTTAAAAGCTAAAACACAATATAAGACCACATAGAGATACATGAATGTTAACTTTAACTACAAACCTTTGATGAAACAGCCTGTGCATGGTCCACTGTGAAAACCTTTGGAGCCATTTTGGTGTAAATGGTGCAACTACCTGTGAAGAAAACACTCCATTATGGCTCTGCAGTGCAACAACAGCGCCACCAAGTGTCTGTTTCTGGAAGCACAGATAAAACGCTTCTTTTTTTCTTACCTTAACTATAGAGTTGGAGATGATGCTAAAGGGTGTTTGCTGCCGGCCGGAGTATTTGCAGACTAGGACTATACATGTCAGCACCACCACGACGTAGATAGCAAACAGCGTGAGGAAATCCATGTCTCACCTGGCAGCTTCAGAGACACAAAAACAACAAAACAACAGGTGTTCACGGTGCAAAGTCACAGCGGACAGGTAGCAAACTCAACCAGAAGATGTAGTTTTTGTTAGCACTGAGTTTACTTTTTATTTTGCTCGAACTTAATAGTGAAATTTAGTCCAAACAGCGTAGGGTGTGAGCATGCTAACCTGCGTCGGCGCTCATCTGTGATGAGCTACTTGCTAAACCTCCTCTCAGCGCCTTACCTTCTAGTCGAGGTCACGCATAGCTGCCTTTCGGTGTTTTATCTCACTTCAACATACTTTAGGTTTGGTTAGCCCTGTGGCAACTTGGCCTCACTTTAGCTCCATGGACATGCTCTGTAAACAATGCTAGTGGCTACTTCCGTAGCATCGACGTCAACAGCTGATTGGCTGCGTCCTCACACTGCTGCAGCTAAGTGTAAAAAACTGTATGAATATGTTCATAAATATGATCTTTATCCACGTATTGATAGTTATACATAATGTCCACACTTGCATAAAGCTGCAACCCTTTAAAACCTATACATAATTAATTTAAAAAAACATAATAAATCCACTTTAAAGTGTCCATAATTAATAGTAAAAGTGTAATGTCTCCTGATGAAAGCCCTTTTATTTATCCACACAATATATCCTCTCAGCTATAACCATCACATATTCACTTTCACAGGATTAAACGGTTCCAGTCTGTTGTTTTCTGAATGAAGAGGAGACGTGATCCACTTAAGCTTTCACCTGTATTCAGGAGGTCAGTTTATCACATGCACACAGGACATTACTTCTCCAGAGTCAGACATAAAATCAGATGGCTTAAGAAAGGCCCCTACATAAATAACTAGTTTACTTAGTATTGTTTTCTCTCTGTCACTGCCATCCAGTGCTCCACACAATGCGACAAGGCATCACAAGACACCTGTTGGATCTGGTTGCCGGCATGGCCCTACACTCATATTACGGCTCACAGTGCTGGAGAGGGGAGCATTACTCAGGAGCTCTGCACGCACATCTATGGATGCTGTTTAAAAAGGTATGGGATGTGTGGCTGTGGGGGGGGTGTTGATCATTTCAGATGTGTCTTATTATACAGTACATATGTGATCACTATGCATTGAGTGAAATTTCAGTTAGTTTGAGATGTGCTTCTGAATACTTTTCATCATTTATGGTTTGTGAAGTGCCAGTTTTCATGTCATAAAGATGCATTCTTTCAGCTCACTTGCTTTAAAAAAATAAAAATAAAATATATCTCAAGTATGATGTAGATATGCTCAAAAGTATGAATATTTCTTAGAATGAAAATTGAACACAGCTTTTCTAACTGAGTCAAAAGGCTGACAGTTTTATCAGAATCAATTGCCTGTGAAATGTCAGTTTTCTGTCCGTCCGCATGTCACACACGAGTAACTTTCTTGGTGTGTAAGCGGAGAGTTTGATTGAAGTGAGCAGTGAGTGTTTGGAGATACAGCCATTTATGTTTAATTATTTAGTTGGAACCGTACTGCCTGTTTCTTATTGGGTGTTTTGCCACGAATGACAGTTCACACTCCAATAACCTGCAGGCTTCTTCACTATTTTCTCTTCAGCTGTGATGAAATCTCATTTAAATTACCCCACTACTTGTATTTCATTGTATATTATATTAGAATATAATGTGAGGTAATGTAATATTTAATAACATAATATACATAATCTCTCTCAGGGATGGAAGTAACAAATTCGATTTTAGATTGAGTAGCTTTTGTGTATTGTAAGACAATTTTTTTTAATCTTTTGCAGTCATATATATCAGTTTTCTTAAATGTTTCAAAGACCTACAAATACACAGACAAATAAGTAAACATTTGTACAGGTACTTACAAGCAACACTACCCTGCCCTCCCCAGTACCCCCCCCCCCAAAAAAAAATAAATAACATAAAATAAAATAATAATAATAATCATACCTAAATAAGAAAAAACAATAGCAACAAAAACAAAATAGGTAATGAAATATTAAATACATGTGGAAGTAAAGGGGGTTGGTTTGTTGTCATAATTAGGACCACTCAGTAGACACTTACTACACAAGTATGTTTACATATACATACTAACATGCATACATATACCATGAATATAGATGTTTACTGTGAAGATACATTTAAATGTAGACACAGGCAAATTCATCTTCAGGTCAATTTGATTTTTGAACAGAACTGATTTTGATTTGTTGACTATGTATGCATACTTATTCTGACTGATTTGATCTCCACTGTGGTTGAGTTTTGCTTTAGTTGTGGTGGTAGTTACATCATGTCACCAGACTAATACATTTCGAATGAATTAGATTGATAAAGGTGGAAATTGAACCACACTAGCAAAAAAAGTGCAAAAAGACTACAGCGAGGGTCAGGGAGATGTCATTAAAATTTAGTCTGCATACACCACGTCTAATATGAGTTAGAAGTGAAAACAGGGGTTAATGTGGTTGTGTCAGCAAGCAGACAGGTTGCATCCTATTGGAGTCATATTTTTGTGACTGATATATGCTCCCTCAGCTCTGTTTCAGTCTCCACAAACTCTTGTGAGATATATCTTTATCTGCTAAATGCTAAAATAGGTTCAATAGCTAGTTTCTAACCTTGCTGTTTGTTTGTTTTGTGCTTCTTTCTGTTTGAATTTCAATTTAAGTTGAGGTTCATTAACTCTGATGTAAGTGTTTAGACTGTAGGTCAACCCTTATCCATCAAAATAAGTATTTACATTTAGAGGAAATTCAGTCTTGAAGCATTTTTTATTAAGAACAGCTGCCTGGTATGGCTAGAAAAAGGAGTTTATGAGAAAATTGAGAGTGAACCAAAACAGTAATGTTGTAAAACCAAAAGAATGAGCTAAAAGAGTCTCTGTGGGTTTGTCACATTGTTTGTTCACATTATTCAGTCATTCAGTCGATTGCTACTATAGAGCAATATATTGATCAGAGCAGCTTTAAATGAAATATCAGTAAGGTTAAAGGGTTTCTGCTTGAGGAGGACATTGCGATTGTGATGGCTCTACAGCTTTGACTCTTTCACTCCTTTTAATGGTTGAACATAATATTGGATTTGAATATTTTTGAAAAAAGGATGAAAAAAGGAGAAGACAACAGACTCAGAAGACAACACTGCACGCTGGAAGGAGATACAATACACCAAATTTCACAGGACTCAGACAGAACAATTAGAAGAAGCTGCTTTTATCACCTAAAAGATTAAACACTTAGTGCTTGTTATACTGTTTCCCCTGTCTTTGCTGCCAGCCTCAGGCCTGAAATGTAAAATGTTTCACTTCAGCTCTGACCTAAACTCATCCACTGATACAGACACTGCAGTGATCTGATTTATCACCACATAATAAATGTCCTGTCGTATGCACAATTCCTCTGTGGTTCCATTATAGTAAGTGTATGCATTCATTAAAGGAGGGGAGCATGTGTTACCTCAGTGTTAATGACAGGGGGGGCGGTGAAGGATAAGATTCAGCTCTAATAATCTTACTAATCCTACAGGCTAAAGTCTTAAATTGCTCCTGCTCCTTCTCAATGGACTGAACATTCCCGTGTGCTCACACACATGGAACCGCGCAGAATTCCAGGCAGGCAGACGCTCCAATTAGTACTCATCAGGCTTCCTTGCATCGACGCAGAGTGATTCTGGGCCAGGAGCGGTCCCTCGGAGAGCCACCTAGCTGAGAGGGGAGGAGGAGGAAAAAGACACATTGGTGTATTTATAGAAAAATGAGGCCTCACAATACCCTTTTTGGAGAGAGAATTATTAAGGAACTGAGGTGCGCGGGTGCACGCGTCCCAGTTTTCTGATTAACACTGTGCAAGCAGGCTGGCCCTAGGATGAATCAGGGATGAGGCGCGGGACTAACTCTTGACACACTCGCAGTGAGACTGCACTTGCTTCTCGTGCACACTCACCCTTTTGCTCATGAGGACATTGCTGTGATTTGAGGGTGGAAGAATGTGGCAATGTTTTGAGTTCGTCACCCTTTCTGTTTGACTTTGGGGTGCAGGGTGGGGATTTTTTTTTTTTCTCACATTTTTTATTCTCTCCCTTAAACGTTACATTTGACAAGAAGAAGATTGGATATCAGGCTGCTAGCAGGCCGCCTGCTATTTGACATTCAAGATGAAGAAATTTTTGCAAACCAAAAAAAGCCGATACTCTTTTCGGCAGGGCAAACGGGGTCCTCGGTATTCTAAAGATTTCTGTAAGTCTTGTATCAGCTTCGTCCACTCTGTGAATCCTGCTGTGGCTTTGGAAGCTGCTGTGCACATCATTAGCTTCCAGCTGAGCTTGAGAGCTTATAGTTGATTTAGCAAAAGCCAACATGTCCATCTGCGTAATTCTGTGTTTGTCATATTCTGAAAACTGTCACATGTGGATTAATTCATGCCTTTTTTAATATTCCAGTCCGAAATTTGACCTTCAGGTGTCTCTATATTTGCCAGTTTCCCTCATTTGGATGTTTTTCGATGCTGTCTCTGTCTCCTACCTGCTTAGAAATGACCGGTGCAGCCATGGTGTGCTCTGTGACCGTATTGCATAATTACCATTCAACAGGGCAGACCTGCATGTGCACTCAGAGGAGAAAAAAAAATAGCTGTAGGAACTTTTGTCTTTCAAACTAATTAAGGTCACAATCTCTGCGATGCTGATTGGCTGCTCTGGAGTTTGTGAACCAGGTCAGGGACCGCTGAGTGTGTCATGGTTCAGGGTAGAGGGTTACAGAGCTGTGCTCGATAGTACGACTTAGACACGGGAGATAGCAGGAGGGAGGAGAGACGGGGCACGAGTGCCTAGATTTGGAGCTCTTTTAATACATGCAGAGGAATATATGCTTCAGAGGTGTCTTTGCAATGTCGATAGACTTGAATGTGTTGGCTACAGTGGGTAAGTGTGTGTTTGTCTTCATTTTTCGCATGCTGTCACATAACCTTACTCCTTTTTGTCTGCAGTGAATCTCTCCACTCTGTGATATCTTTAGATTATGACTTGCTGTCCCTCAAATCTTCCTCTGTTCCTCCCTCCTCACCTGTTTTATCCCATCCTCCCCTCTCCCACAAGTCCTCAGCATGCCGTCGTCCAATCAGGGCTGGCCTGAGGAGTTTGGTTTCCAGCTCGGTGGGAATGGACCGAGCTACATCCTGTCTGTGGAGGAGGGCAGCAGCGCCCACCTGGCGGGGTTACAGGCTGGGGACCAGGTCCTGGAGATCGAGGGCCACAATGTGTCAACGCTTGGTCCCCAAGCTGTCATGGCCATCGCCCAGACTCAGAAGAACATCCCTCCCAGTATCGGAGTGGTGTCCCGCATACAGCAGGTCTCTGTCATCTGTAGTAATCTTAGATCCAGACTTTGGGGGGGATTTTCTGGGTAAATTAAATGACATTCATGTTGTTGTTTTTTCTTGGCTTAAAGATGGATATCATACCAGGTCCAGATGGTCGTTTCGGGTTCACCATAGTGGGAGACTGCCCCCTGCTGGTGGAGGACTGCTCGCCTTGTTCTCCAGCTGGACGTGCAGGTCTGAGGGCCGGAGATTACGTCATGGAGGTCAACGGCATCCCCGTCAGGCAGCACGAGACAGCCGCAGCACTGATCAAGGCCTCCCAGGGAAGGACACTCCGTCTGGGGGTGCTGTGCCTTGGCCCGAGGCAGAAGCACAGCATCAGCATTGAGGACAGTCAGATGGGAGGAGAGGGGGCGAGACTGGACCGTAAGCATAAAGCTCTGGAGTTCAACAGGAAGGTACGCTTAATAACACAGTCTCAGCTGAGTCCAGGTTAAGGTCTTGCTCAGTCCTACATCAGCTTTTCTGACAGCGTTATAACAGTTTGGCTATTTCACAAGTTTTTTTTCCCTCTGTTACTGGTTTGATGTGGGCGGTGCTCATTTGAGATGATTGAAGATGATTTCTGTGCCTCAATGAGAATTTAGCTATACTGTATTTAAAAGAGTTGTGGGGTACGACCAGTGTTCCTGGGGATATGCTACTCTCAGTCAAATCAGATGGAACCGCACGTGCACAGAAAGATTAGTTAACAAAGTCTTAACAAAATCTCAAAAATATGTTTTTTAATTTTTTTTTTATTATTGTTTATTTATTTTTTATATTTATTTATTTACTCATACACATTTATTGTCATATACTTCTGTTTTGAAGGCAGGTGTTCAGGCTTTTTAAGACCAAAAGTAAAATATTGTCTTTGTTATAGTAATACCTAAAAGGTCCAGTGTAACATTGTGTGGCTCTATTTACAGATTATGAAAAGTTTGTATGTATGTTTTTATCCGTCCATTATGACCTAAAAATAAGAATAATTGTGTTTTTTGTTACCTTTGAATGGACCTTTTATATCTACAGACACCTCAGGTCTTCTTCTACATAGTCACTGCCATGTTGTACAGTAGCCCGGAACAGACAAGCAAACACTGTTTCTAGATCTTTTGTGTATTTCATATTTAATTTCATCCTTATAACAGGGTGAACAGTAGCAGTTAACATTTTTTTAACAAATACTATGAAAAATGTTTTCATAACATTTTTATTGACAAAGATGAGATGATAGTGGAGTGGAACATAGATCTTTGATCATAAAAAAGTTTGATAAAACAAGGTTTTGTTCGTGGTGGGCTATCAGACTTTTAAAAAATTCATGATATTTTCCTCCAACAAGGAAGAGAAAATGGAGGTATAGTGATGGACATGCCCCGACCAATCTGTACCAATCTATTAGAGCCAATCCCCCTTTCTCAACACGCGAAAATATCCGCTAATCAACAACCCGGACCGACTCCCAAACCACCAACTCTATGCATTATATTAGCATAATTGTCAGGACTGAGTACCGCAGCACTCAAGGGGCTGATCCTGGTGCTGGCAGCAGCCAGAAGCTGTCCAGTGTGTTTCTTTTCTTTTTCCCCTCCCACAGTAAAACAGTAGTGGGAAGATTGAAGCTAAATTACCAGATGATTGTTCCAGACGTGTTGTTCTTGTTAAATAGCAACAAAAGAAGAAAGCCTTCATTAAAGACATGCCACTTTTTCTCTCACACAAACAAACGCTGAAGAGAGAGAAAAAAAAGATTTTCGCTGAAAGCTGACTAAAATATAATGACAACTGAAACTATGAAGCCTAAAACTAATAAGCAGTTTCGTCTTTAGACTGCCAAAATTAACACAGTACAGTAACTCTGCCATATCCTTCAACATCCAACACATTCCACAGAAGTATGAAATAAGTTTATCGAGTGAGAAAAAAAAAAATCCCCATTTTGAATGGACCAAAACACACGATTTGACTCCAGCTCAGGACCAAACTCAAGTAATACAGCCCTGAGTGAGGCTGTTTTCTTTTTGAGCTGGAGATGAAGTGTTGTTATGGTAACAGTGTGGCAGTGTGTGACAGCATCTTCCCCCGTTTTTTTCTTCTTTTTTTTTCTTTACTGAATTGTCCTCGAGCTACTCCCACCGTCTGACGTCACTGTCCAATCCCCATCAGGTTGACCAGATTCTGGGCGATGAACCTGAAGTGAAAGAGAAACTCTTCACTGTGCTGAAGCAGTACGCTGCCGAGAAGAGAGTTGAGTGGTTGGCCTCGGTCCTGCCTGACATACTCACCACTGATGAGCATCGACAGCTCATCTCCAGCATCAGGTAAGAGCCAGACAGTTCAGCTCCCATTACAATGCACTGCCAAACATCGTTTAGAATAAACTGCTGATAGAAAGATGGCTGTAAACTCAGTGGGGAGAGCATGATTTCTGGCCTGGCCTCTCTGATCCACCTTTGGAAATGTGTAAAAGTGACCACTCATTGACCACAAAAAGGCATTATTTTGTAACCAGCTCATTTTATTTGAATCCCTAACTGTCTCTCCACGCTTCTGTCATTCTGTGCTGTCAAACTGTCAGTTGAAGCAAAATACTCCCAAGAAATCTTAAAAAATGAGTTCCTTCCCCACTATAGGTTGCAATCCTGGTTGGATCCTTGGTGAGCTATTATTCCCACTCTTGGTATTGTCGCCACTTGTCCTTTTCAAGTCCTAGTGAAAAGTAAAATAATCTGCAGGGATTTAATTCATAATAACTACATAAACTCTGCCACAGGATGGATTAGAGGGGGGTCTCGCACGCTGCCAGCCATTCTCAGAGCTACGCTTTAGGTTTAGGTGAGTCCCATCTGCCATCCGGGGGTAAATCCAGACTGACCCTCTGAGTCGTCACCAGCGAAATCGAGAGACTAGACCAACACGGAAAGGCCTGAGCTTAGAGTGTTAAGCTGTAAATGAGGATTGGCAACGTGAGTTGAATTCACAGTTTGGAGGTCTCTGTGATGATGAGCCACAGACAGATTGAGTCGAATACTCACTTCATAAAAACATAATTTAATACCATGCTGGTCTGTATCCGCGATCCCTTCAAAAAAAAAAATAAAAAAGCTGTAGCTGCAGCTGTGTGTGTGTGTGTGTGTGTGTGTGTGTGTCAGTGTGTTTCCATGAAATGGAGTAACAGATGACTGAAAGTGGGAAAAAAAACCCCACTCAGGTAGCCACTGTGTTTGTTTGTGTGCCAGAATGACCAGCACTCCTGCCTCTCTCTAAATCCCCAAACTGTTCATCCACAGATTGCATTTCTTCCACAAGTCAAGCCAATCAAACCTTTTATTCTCTTACTACACCGGCTTCCTCCACTACTATTACACCACTTTGAAGTCTTTTTAGTGGTATTAATATACCGTAAGAAGGCTTTCCAGCAGTATGAAGTCAGTGCTGAAGTAGTTTAGTTGTTTCCCTACCTGAAATGATGCAAAACGATTGGTCATGAATAATTCAAAAACGGTGTCGACTGAGAACTCCTCATTGGTATTTTTTTGTAATGAATGACACTCCTATGTGTAGGAGCACCAATAATAACATAAATGCCATCTCCCCACCCATTTCACAACTCTCTTACCTCTCTCTCTCTCTCTCTCCCTCTCTCCCTCTTCCCGAGAGGGGGGGGGCGTTTGTGTTTTTCCTTTGATGGATTTTCTTCTTCATTATTCTGCTCAGAGCTCGGGCTGTTCCCTGCACTCTCTCACTGTGAGGTGACCGTTTTTCCCCTGACACTTTGGTAAAAGCCTCCCCGCATGCACCAAGGTCCCACCATATCTTTTATCCCCCTCAGAGAAGCAGCACTGAAGCCGTAGGCTTGTCTGTCACTGTTACATGCTGCAACTTATGGCTTAGATTTAGTTTATTTCTGAGCTATGGTTGACTGCTAGAACGATGAATTGTTTGGGGTGAGTATACCTTCCAATTTCTTTCACTTCTATTAAATTTTGTTTGTGTTCAGGTTTTATAAAACGTGGTTGAGGTTGTTTATTTTTCGAAGGAATTCATACATTTTTATCAGTTGTTTTTACAAAGTGCCATCAGTGTAATTATGGATGTGAAGTGGGAGGTGAGTGAATATTTAATGCAATCGGAGATGGTAAAAGAAGACGGCTGCTGTTGATGTTTGATATCTGACGTTTTTTTCGCTTCATCTATTCCCTGGTTGTTTTCTAAGCTTTCTGCAGGGTAAATTATATCTGTAATTTATTATTCAAGCCAACTATCAACAGTGTGCCTAGTAGCCTGATGTGATGGATGAACACTGGTAGTTGTAACACAAGATAGCAACACAAAGACACTATTGTGCTATTGTCTTTTAAGTGACTGGTCATTAGGGTGAGTGATGCTCTGCTTTTAGTCTGTAATCTCTTGCCACGTGTGTGTAGCTGTGTGTGTTTGTGCATGCTTTTTTTGTGCAAGCTGAATGTGGATTTAAGGGTTATATAAATTTAAACCATATATGCTTGTGTTATATTGCATTGTATTATATTTGTGTTCTCTGAAAATAGCAGGTGCGTTTGGCTTTTTTTGTACCACATAATTACGGCCAAACAAAAACGTTACAGCCGCGGAGATTTGTTTAAAAGCAGGTTGAGCTTTTTAGATGTGCAGAACTTCATCTTGACCTACAGTGCCTGCCGTGCACAAAGCTGCCTTTTTCAATAGCGCTGATAATGATGGTGTTTAATCTGAACTGCGGGAGGCAGCGGCTGCAGCTTGTTTGCAGCCACTGCTGAGCTGCTACTCTGCACAAGATGAGAAACGCGAGTGGCTCACAAGTGCCTTGCAAATTGGTTTCATTAAAGCTGGTGATGAGTTCCAAAGACAGTGCAAGTTGGAACAAGATTTTCATTAATATTTAAACCACACTTTATGTGACCAGCTTGTTCAAGCTGAAAGAAGAATAAAACAATAATAACTCTAGAGATGCTCAGTCTACCCTTCTGGTCTAGACTGACATACCTTGACTAGTACTGGATTACACTTTGTGTTCATGGCCGATGATTCCTTTTGACTTTGTTTGAGCCTTTTGGTCACCATGAGGTTGACATATCTGTTTTAGTTTAATCGTGACTATTGGAACTATTGGATGGACCAACACAAAGTTTAGCACACTCATTCATGTCCCCCATGACTGTAATAACTTCATGAACAACTTCATCTAGCGCCACCATCAGATCCAATACTTTGACCAAATACCTTATAACTAATGATGTTGAACACAATATCGTATGCTGACATTAGCATTTAGCTCAAAGCACTGCAGTGCCTAAGTACAGCCTAAGTTGTTATCCTTTAAGGACGAAGGTTTAATTAACAGATTGACAGAGTTTTTTTATTATTATAGGTTTGGTAGTTGATGGGCAGTTAAAACAAATGTTCTTTAGGAACAAGCGTATGTGGTAGTAGTTAGTTTAGCTTTGCAAAGCTATATTTGTACGTCACAGAACTATAGCACCATGATCGAATGATTAGACCCTTAGCACAAAACCTTAATAATACCAAATGCATTTAATGTACTGATGGAATAGGTACAGTCAGATTCACTGCTTACTATATTTGTGTGTTATGGTGACTTTACATTAAACCCAGAACTCTGTATGTGTGTATGTTATGTAATATAATATCAGCGATGTCCTCATTTTTCTTTCATTTCAGCGCATTTTATTTTTACTTTTGTGACCATGGTCGTACTTTGATCACATGTATTCTTAACCTCATTAATCCTGCATGCTGACTTTTTTTTTTTTTTTTACTAGCACAATTTTTAATCATCCAGTTTTGACAAGTTCCTGGACCCAGACCAGCCACCCAGCGGTGCTCATACCAGATTTGGAATCATATAATTATCTTTTAATTCCTCTGGCTTTAGCCTTAAATGTGTGACTCCCCCCCCCCACCGTGCTTCACTTTTTGGCAGTGTTCAAGTGCAGCAGGATGAATAGATCACATAAGAGAGATTACCCATTATTTCACACCTCTCTATGTGTGTGTCCTTACATAGCATCAGTCTCATGCTTTTGACATTTAAGCCACAACTGGACAATTGAAATGAAATGAGGTGTCCTCTTTGTAGTTTTCTGCTTGTCATTCTTCCATTTTGAGAAATCCGTCCCTTCCTCCCTGCTTGCTTCCTCCTCCACAACCCTCCTTCAGATAATTATAGATCTCTATTCTTTATAAACGAGGTCAAATCAGAGCACTCATTTAGTTTCCAAGAGTTGACGCGGAAAACTTTTTTGTGATGAGGTGGCTGTTTCAACAGATGTCATCTGACGTGGATGAACATCTGCATTTATAAGAGCATAATGCTGATAGCAGCAGGCACACACACACGCACACCCACACCCACACACACACACACACATTCTAACACAGACATGTAACATGTGAGAGACAGAGACATATTAGCACTGTGATATGAATAGATGACAAATAGCGGGGAAGCACAGATAGCAAACAGGGAGGGACTGTGTGGGTTGCAACACCTACATCACTACAGAACATTTATTTATATCTCAGGAGTCTGCTCAGTGTAGCCAGTAGTCTGTGCTCAGGCAACACTGTCTGCGGCTGCAGTCAGATAGACGTACACCGCAAACCTGATCAGAATCTGCAGAGACAGTGACAGCAGCGCTAAGAATATGTGGCCTATATCTTTAACTGAACAGATTTGTTCCAAAAATGAGACACCCACCATTTCTTAAAAGAGACAGCTACTCGAAAAACAAGTGAGAGCACACAATTAAAACAAACGGTGTGTGTTTTAAAAAGATAGCTGCCCACTAGATTTTGTGTTTTTAGCAACTTTCTCTTTCTCATTGTGGCAGAAAGTCCTCTCTGCTGCTAAACTTAGAATATTATTGAAGGCAAGACAGTTTGGGAACTGCAGTTTTTTTTGGGAAGTGCATTTTTTCCACAGTATGGAGGTTAAATGTGAAGAAGGTTATATATCTTTTTATTTTTACTATAGTTTTAATGTGCTTATTTACACTTGTTATATTTTATATTTAATGTTTATTACTTCGTTTGGCAATTAAAATTCTCTGTCTGTCCTATACATATGGCAGTGTTGACAATAAACTTGACTTGATTGACCTGATTTGAAATCCTGGATCCTACACTACCCATAATGCAACTTGTGTTAATAATGTTTTTCATTAGATCCTCCATGCCTGAAGGCCCCCACCTTTCAAACTCCACACGCCCATTTTGTAACACGGTCTTTTTCTGTTAAAACTTGTCTCAATTAATACACACATGACATCGCTGTTGTTTTCTCCCTCCAAAGCATCAGAACACATTATACTGTATTCACAGGAAGAGTAGCACTTCTTGTAACTAAATTGATCTGAATGTGTAAAGTTGGTAGAGTTGGTAGAGGTAGAGTGCCCCTTTCAGTATTTAACTGACTAATCATATTCTGTTAGAGTGAACCGGGCTGTGAGCCATTAAAAGTCAGACAAAAAATACATAATTCATGCAGGAGGCAAGAGAATCGTGTCAAAATCTGCAGGTCTTTTTGTCTTGTGTTGTTGTGGTGCTGATTGGAGAGCTCCTGTGGAGAGGGTAGATGTTGTTGTATTTTTTTGATAGCACCACTGGAGGGCAAATCTGTCCGTATTCTCTATACTTTTGTGATATACAGTATTAGACTTAATAGAGCTGGAATATAACAGCTGTGTCTGATTACCTTTAGTATATAATAAAAGGGGCCGTGCTTGATGTTACAGCTTCTGATATTAGCAGACAGTAGCACAAACATATTCATATCAGCATATATTCTGACTGAAGTAAAGTAATAAGTAAGTGCAGAAAGGTCAAAGAAATGTTTGCTTATGTTATGTGTTTATCTTGAAATATTAATTCAGCTGTTATAGTGTTATAGGATAAACTCTCAAATATCTATATATCGGCATGGGGTTTAAAAAGGCAAAACTGTTTAGGCTCTAATGAGATCTTTTGTATCTTTATAGACGTATCTCTACGGCTACTAATGAGTGAAGATCTCCTACGGGTGAACAGTGCTGTTAACTGAAGCTGTGACCTTTAGGTTCCACATGTAAATTAGATTTCATTGTAAGCCTCACCGCAGGAATGGCACAGGGCTGGAGGTGCTCTATATTTACCTGAGTACCTTTTAATAAAGGTTTAAACAACTCTGGATAATGAAATGAACAGTGACCAATCCTCGCGCTTGCTGTGAAGTTGCTTTCCTAATCTCTCTCCTCCTTTCTGTACAATGAACGTGTCCTAATTGCTTTATTTAGCTGTCAGAGTTGTTTTTGTGCAGCTTAATTAGCTTCTCGTGGACATGTAGAGTGGTAGCTCTTCTATCTCTCTTGTCTCTATCAGCGAGTTTGTTGCTAATTACTCCACTGGTGCTGTTTTTCACAGGCCACGCTACACCCAGTCTGCTTCTGGCTGATTCATCTGATCAGCAGCGAATCAGCTAGTCAGAACACAACAGACTGCTGTAGGTGGGAGTCAAAATGGTTGTTTGTGCATATCTGTGTTTGAGCTCCGCTCTCAGTTGGATCTTAATGCCTCTGTGACTTAACAAACATGGAAGAAAATAATTAACTTCTGACTCGTGTGAGTTATTAGCTGTTTGTTCACATGATCCAGTGCAGGCTACATTTTTCACATTTCATTTATTGTACATGAGAACATATAAGTACATTGTTGATCCAAAATGAGATGATTTTGGCCAGTTCTCACTTCTTTAAAGCTCAATTTCATCAAATTTAAGGAGCATTTATGGAATATGGCAGAAATTGAATATAATGTGTTGTATATGTTTTTATTACCTTAGAATGAGACTTTTATCTACAGACGCTACTAGCCCTTTTCCCCTGTGTCTGCCATGTTTCTACAGTAGCCCAAAACAGACAAACTAAACAGCAGCTCTGGATAGGTAGATAGATAATAATAGTTTCTCCTTTATGCTAGAAAGCAGAGGTTGCAATTAGCATTTACACAGATGCTACTAAATCCTACACACTGGTCCTTTAAGGGGCTAATGTAGTGTGTATGAAGCAATAGTTTGGTATTTTGGGAAATACTATTATATTTTCAAAGAGTTTGATGAGAATATTGATACTGGTGTCATTATTTATACTGTGAAAATGAAGCTACAGTCAAATGTTGGCTACCAGCAGCTCTCAAGAACTCTTTGGACAGTGCAAAACTAGCTCCCATTTAACTTTGGGTAAGAGAGTGAAACAAATTTCCCAAACTGTCTATTACATCAGGTTAAAGGAAAATAGCAACTCGCCTGCTCATACACTGTCACTCATCAACTGTTAATTGGATATAGAAAGTGTGTGCTGTCAGCTGAGTCATTTTGTTTTGTTCTTAGGCTGAGCTGTGGTTTGGTGAACAGACAGTCCACACTTATTCCCCTCTGACGTTTTGCTGGTTTATTGTGCTACAAAATATGTTTTAATCTGTTTAATAGAGCTTGGCATTGAACCTCAATGATTTCTTTGGTACTGAGTATCAACCACTTCTTACATAATATTTAATCAGATACTATGAAATTATTGTCCTGGAATTGCTAATTAAACTCAGGTATCATATTTGCACTCATGTAGAAGATTTCAAACAATACGCAGCTTTTATGTTTACTGTCAAATCTAAAACCTGTGTTTTAAATCTTGAAGTTTGCTTCCTTAAGCTTCGTATTTACTGTACAAACATGAGAGTGGTATCAATCTTCTAATCTTACTAATCTTGGCAAGAAAGACAAGCAGAGTCTAATGAAAGATTTTAATTAGGTTGTGTTATGGGAATTGTTGGATTCAGCATTTTGGAGCCACGCATGCTGACCCATGCCATGGACTGAAAGTTTGTGCGTCTTGGCGTTTGCTGTACCAATTTGGACAATTTGTTAATTTTCTTTTTCTCACGAGTCTCACAACTTTATGTCATGGAAGCGCAATACTAAATCTCCTAACTTGTCCTTTAAGAAAATATAAGCTGACTGAGCTACTAGTGCAATGTTTTATTCCCTTGTTTGTTTGTAGTGAAAATGTTATCAACTGGGCTTTTAATCATGAGATGAAGCTATTCAAAAAAAAATACTGGACAAATTCTAATTCTAATTCAGAAGATAGTAATTAATTTAATTAAAATGTATCCACCCACTGGGTGCTGCTTTTGAAAAGGTTAATTATGCCAGACTTTTACCTCATAAAGCTACAAAAAAAAACATGGCTCACACTGACAGAGTGACACAGAGGTGAGGCATGGACGGAAATGTGGGAGAGCAACAGAGTGAGAATGAGATGCTGTAGATAGAAAAAGAGAGAGAGAGAGAGAAAGAGAGAGAGCAGAGGAGAAACCCCATGCTCGCTCACTCCCACACCTTTTTCTCTTGCTGTATTCTGGCTCTGACTGGTACCTCACGCTGCAGCAGTGAGACTCCAGCAAGCAGCGAGTGACGCCAAGATTTTCTCACTGTCTCTCTCCTCAGAGAAATATCTTTTCTCTCTGGCTTCCTATTCAACTTCTCTTTCTTTCTTCTCTCTGGGTGACAGCAGAGAGACCTCATCTGTCCATCAAAAGCCTTTTTCTTTTCTCCGAGTCTGAGTCGTGAAGGAGGAAGCCTGTTGATTTGAACTAGAAGATTATTTCAGCAGCGATCGAGTTGAGCATCACTTTTTAATCTCTGACTTTCTGCTGCTGTTTCACAGGAAATACAAGTTTTTTTGGTTGTGGACTCACTTTCAAAATGGATTGAGGTGGATCTGTGATGTAGATCCATCCTCTTTCCTACTCTTTTCTTTTTTTTCCGAGGCAACTCTTTCAGACAAAAACTAACAACGCTCCCTCTATTTTCCTCACATGCCATCATGTTCGCCAGAATCTTCATTCCCAAGAAGCACCGGCAACGTTTCGATGAGGCCGTGTCCCAGAACGTGATAAACCGGCTCTGTCGCAGCAAGAGCATCAGTGAACCGCATGGCAGGATCCGGCGCAGTCGGAGCGAGGATCACTCCGAGCGCCATCACGGGTCCAAACGAGCCAGCTCTGTGCCCAGAGATGGAGAACCCGGAGGAAGAGGTGAGGCAGAGAGAGACAGAGCCATGAGGAAGTCCGTCTCTGGGATGCCTGCGCATCCCCCCATCGGACCCAATCAGAGGTGAGCACACATGATAGGGATTTGTTGTTTTTTGGAATATGATGTTAATTAGTCTCTTTGGCACAGTTTTAAGTGTTTACTGTTGGAAAACAGGCTACCAACAGGTTAATCTCCACACATAACGCAGCAGCAGAATGTTGTGAAATGTGTGTGACACAGAGGACACTGTGTCTCTTTTTCCATCCTTGCTATTTTCCTGTCATCTTCAGACTCTTCCATCCTAAAGCTCCCTACAATAGAAGTTAGAAAGTGCTCATTTAGCCAAATAACCATGTCTTTAGCTTGTCAAAACTGAAACTGCCATCCTGCGTGTGTGTTTCTCCTCACCTATTTAACATGTTAATCCTGCGCTGTTGTAGCTCTCCTGACCATTCATCCTCTCCCGCTCACCCTCCACCCACTAACACACTGATTATACGACTGTCCAATTAATAACACCACAGAGCGGTGCAGGATTACAGGGGTGGCAGTGCACTCCCACACTTCCACACTAAAGTAATCCCCAAGATCTGTCTTCCTCCACATGGAAATGAAAATGTACAGCCGAATGTTTAGAAAGTGTAATCATATTGTTGCGCAATAGTAAGAGCTGATTGTGTTAAATGGAAGAGGTGGCATAGTTTGAATAAGAAGTTTGTGCTGCATGCATCTTCCCTGAATAGACCTCCTCAAGTGTGTTGTGTAACACTGTTGTGTATCTGCTGTAACTAGAGGAAATAGAAGAAATAGAGAAAACAGGTGGTGGATATTGACATATAGATAAGGATAGAAAAATATATACGATACGATACAAGGAGATACAATATATATATAATATTTGCTATGATAGAAAGAGAAAGAGACAGATACAGATTGAGAAAGCGAGAGAAAGCAAGAGAATATCAGATAGGGACAGAAAAAAAACGATATACGATATAATACGATATAATACGATATAATACGATATGATACGATATGATACGATGCGATAAACTATTGCTCCTACAGCTTGGAAATTTGCTAAGAGAGAGAGGGAAAGGTATAGATTGATAAAGAGAGATAGAGATGGAGGGATATGTACAAATAATAGAGATATAAATTGTTTTGAATGAATGAATCCACCCACAGATGTTTAAAGATGTTTGCTCTTAGTGAATGGTCTTTACTCTGGTCTGTTCACAAAATGGTCTATTGATAATAGATACACAAAATCAATCACTATTGTCTTGAAATTGTCTTTTCATGCTAATATTACTGCGCAACGAGCCAATATTTGCTGTCTTAGTGTATTCATAAAGTAGTGTCAGATTGATTTATTTGGTTTTAGCTTGATGACTTCATGTGAAATCATACAAAAGTATAAATTGCACACCCAGTGTAGACTGGCGTGAAAGAGGAGAGGCCTTGAGCAGCCTGATAGTCAGGGACACTTAGTTTGTCAAGTGTGCTCTAGGCTGATGATGCACCTCTTTTTGTGGACGTACAACCCAACACACTCCTCACACACACACACACACACACACACACACATAGGCAGCACCAGCAGCAGCACCCAGTGCCAGTGCTCCCATCTGCATTTAGCTTGTCTTATATAACAGCCAGTAACCACGACTGGCAAAGAATAGATCTGTCTGTTCTCCATACCATCTTAGTTCTTTCTTGCCCCCTCCCCCTGTTTACATATGGAGGCAGTGTTGCCTTGGCTGGTTTCCATGGCAACGCACTGTGGATCGACAAGCACAAGTGTCTCGTTTTTGATGTAACGGGAGGTTCCACAGCGTACTGGGGTGAACGGGAGCAAAGCACCACCATCAGCAAAATGTCAAAGCTTTTTCTTTTGAGAATGTTGAGTCTGTCCTAAATATATGTTTATTCAGGCCGGAAGCTGGACGATAAAACTCAGAGAAAGACGCGTGGAGTACTATGGAGTTTGAATAGTTATGTTTTCCAAAAAAGCCACGTTCATCAGCCTAAATCACAAAGCTGGATGGCTGTAAAGATGAGCGTCATGTCTCCACTTGTTCAAACTCCCACTTACAGGAAGTGACAAATGAAAACAAAAGTGAAGCACAACAACAGACTTGTAAACAGCAGTGAGTGAGCACTTCATCCAGAGACAGCTGGGCTCCCCGGCCATTCACAGAAAGGTTGTTATACAACAGCGTACTTCACTGGTGTCACGATTAACGCTGAAATGACTCACTGATTAATGAATTGACAACAGTTCTAATAGCTGATTAAAGGTTTAATCAATCAAATTTATAAAACTTTGCCCCCTTTCTTTGTTGTCCGACTGTTGTTTGGACAAATCTTTGAGCTCTAGGAAATGTTTCACTCTTTTGTGATTAATCAATGGAGCAAAAAGACAAATGATCTATTAAATTTAATTAATGAAAATAATAATTAATTGCACTAGTCACATGATACCATTTGGTGGATCAATAAAAAAATGTAACTGAGTGGAAATAAGCTGGTTTAAATTTAATTTCTAACCTGTGCTCGACTATCTGAGGATGAAGAAATAAATTGAAATTACTTTAAGTTACGCCAAAGAATTTCTGCTCTCAGATGTTTCATTCATGTAAGTCAAGAATAATTGTAATGACTCTTGTTTTTTTTTTCCTTTGCCAGGATCGTTCGCGTCTACAGGGGGAAGAAGAACTTCGGCTTCACGCTGCGAGGTCACGCTCCCGTCTGCATCGACTCCGTTATCCCAGGTACCATTTTCTATATTAGAAAAACCAAGCGTGGTACATAATAATAATAATCCTAATAGGTGCCTCCTCTTTATGTGTGGTGGTTTGACCCAAACTTTGTTCTGTGTTGGCTGGCGAGGGAGGGGGGCGGATGTGTAATATGTGTGGGCGAGTCTGTTGTGGTGCCAGCCGCTGGGGGTTGAAGGTGATCAGGAGGTGTTTGTGTGTGTGACTATGAGTGTACCAGGAAGTGCATTTGTCTGACTCACCAATGAAATGTTAAGAGGAGAGCACTCAGAACAGGCTGTACTGTACAATAACAGACACTCGTCACAGTCAGTCGGTACTACGCAGTTACATTCAATCTGTTATTTATCTTAATATTCTGTTTGATGTTCTGTTTTAGTGTTTTTTTCTCTCAAATAAGTCCATCGATATTGTAATGACTGTGTCCCACAGGCTGAGTGGGTATTATGTGTTTGATTCATGTGTATTTTATATTCAGTGCAATCAAATCAGCTCAGATAATGATCCAACTGTCATGATGCATTATTGTTTTGTAGGAAATTCAAGATATAAAACAAATAAGGAGATGTTATAAAAGCATCACACAGTTTTCTCATACCTTTGTGCTTTATACCTCTTGTTATCATGCATTAGCATAGTCTTTCATCATTATGTTACCAACTATAATTTGATAACTTCACTTATGATTTTGCATGCCAGGTAAAAGTCCTGAACCTCTGTAATATAATCTCTGATTTCCTTCACAGAATCTAACAAAAGCGTTTTTGTTTTCTGACTAATTAACTTTTATTTCTTGAGCATATTTAATAATGCTTTCTATAGATTCATATTGAAAGTGTGTGTTATCAGTCTTCTTATTTAACTGTAGTCAAGAAAATGAATATGCATATTTCCCAAAATGTCAGCCTATTCTCTTAAGGTCATAGATAGATCATTTCTATCAATTCAGAACAGTTTTCTGGATTTACATCAAAACATGGAAGGTTAATTGGTTCCCTCAGGTCAGCATTTTTTAGTTTTTTAAAATTATTTGAATCAGTATGCTCCCGCAGTTATTTCTGCAGCTGAATGAATTAGCGCATAAAATACGAACAGGTGATATTTTTTACCAGCATTACCTACATTCTTAATATTTACTTAATAAAACTTAAAGGTCCAGTGTGTAGGATTCAGTGGCATCTAGCTGATCACAGGTTGCAACCCACTGAAAACCGCTCGCCTCACCCTCCTCTTCCAAGCGTGTAGGAGAAACTATGATGGCTGCGAAACTCACGTAAGACATCATCTAGAGGCAGTGTTAGTCCATTTTGGACTTGCTCCTTCTGTAGATATAAAAGGCTCATTCTAAGGTAACAAAAACAATATTCTTATTTTTGGGTGATTCTACTTTAATCAAAGCATACTCATGAATATTTTATTCCATTTCTGCCAATAGATCCTCCAAAATGTTACACACTGGACCGTTAAAGTTAATTACTTTTATTTCTTTGTATTTCCAGGAGTAAAATATGATTGAATTAACTGTTACTGGTTTCCCAAATAAAAGCAGCCAACAAGAGAGGCTCCAAAGTCACTGTTGAGGGAATTTGCCAGGTTCCTCTGTGAGGAGGGAGGAGGTGTATGTTATGTGTGTGTATTTGGTGATGACGGCACTTTTCCCGCCCACCACCATCTCCCACCATAATGTGCTGAAGCAGCCAGGGTGGACTGACTCAGTGGGCCTTATGGAGGTTGATATGGAGATCGTGGGGGTGGATAGCATGTCTCTCATCGTGATCTGTACACAGATCCTGTACTGATAACCAGGAAACCACACAAGCCGTCATTTACAGTCTGTTTTGTGGCCCGTAAATGTGCTCAAACATGCACACACACCATACATAAAGAGTTTGTTACATCCAAACTTTGGTTGAAAAAAAAAAAGAAAAGATGACATGACATTCAATGTGAGGAGGATTCAGCTGTGAGTTGACAGATGAGGAGGCGATGGTGGACGGGTACAGTGCAGTCAGAACCGATTCCACCGAGGATTGTTTTGACAGGAGTTACGTAATAAGATTTAGCACGGAGATCGTCTAGTTTGTTGATGGGCTTTGTTGGGTGCTATACACAGATTGACAGCGTCACATTAGTCACCATCTTTCCCTGTTGTGCCCGTCTGTTCAGTGCACCTTGTTAGCTGGTGAAGTTGTGCCAGGATCTGTTTTCCATTTTCTGATTTTCTGCCTTCATTGTCTCCCTCGCAGATAGTCCTGCTGAGGAATGTGGACTGAAACCAGGCGACCGCATCCTCTTCCTCAATGGACTGGACATGAGGTTTGTATTTTATGGGTAACATTATTATTAGCAACAGCAGTTGTAGTAGTATTTCGTCTTTGCCTGTGGTCCAAGTTCTTGAACTTAGGCACTATATTTTGATATATCAGAAACCATCTGCTGCCCTTAAAAAAACATCCTTCACAGTGTTAGATAATCCATCACAGAACAGATGAAGCTTTTATTTGGTTTTGTTACAGCATCTCTTCAGCATGAATAATCATTATTTCACCATTTCTGGGCTCAGTTTTTCCACTTAAAAGCCTCTCATATGTAGCTTTACAAAATGTATCATCACATTTGAATATGGAAGTATTTGTGATCCAGAAGAAAGAGCCAGAAAGTGATTTAAATACATAAACAATGGGAATTAATTGGTGGAAAAGCATCCAAATGAACAGACATTTTGGGAAATATGCTCATTTGGTTTCTTGACAAGACTTAGAGGAGAAGATCAATAGCACTTATGCATATAGACTAAATTTGAAGCTACATGCAGCTGCTGGTTAGCTCAACTTAGCAGAACTATTCTTTGAAGTCATTCAGTTCTCCTTTAACACTGTCACATGTGTCTGTCTGTTTACATAGCCCTATATCACAAATCTGAGGCCGTTTAAAGAGGCTTTACAGCATACGACACCCTCTTATGTTTGGGGCGAGGCACGTGAATGCAGCGTTTATGTAAAGAGAACACGTGGGAGTTATTTTGTGAACTTCTTCTTCTTAACTTCTTGACCTTCTGCCTCTGGATTTTTCAGAGAGGGAGTGTGGGAGTGCAGATAAGAAATTCAGCGTGGATGAAATTGAATCGTACCTATATGAACTCAAATGAAGTATATCAGCCAATATATCGAGTGCCGTGTGAAGAAACAGTATTACTCATTCCGCTACTCTGATAGCCATGTGAGAGAAGAATCACTGAGCTAGTTCCCATGGCTGCCTGATGTGCTGATTTGATTGGCGCTGTATAATTTCGCTGCTCTTCCTGATAACACGGTGCTGCTGCAGTAGGAGGTGATCAGCAAAACACCAGAGAAAAGGAGAAAGAAAATAGAATACAAGATATGTGGGAGCATTCAGTGTATACAAAGTGAGCATATAGCAGGGGTCTTCAGCGTTTCACAGCTGATATGAGACCCCTTACATAGGCTGTAGAAAATTGTGTTGCCTATTAAAATAAGTCTGCTTACGTAGGTAGGGCAATCTATATTATGTTATGTCTGATTTATGTAATATGTTGGATTGATCTGGAGATTTTCATGATCAAAACATAATGAAAAAATAATTACTTACCTCCCTGTTGAATACCCAGGGTGTAAGGTATCTATAAAAATGTGGGAAAAGTAATATTTGTAATATTATTCTGGTTCATTAAACTTGCATGAACCCTTTATTTCACCTCCGTTATCGTCTTCATTTTTCAGTTAAAACTGAGGTGACTTAGTTCAGCAGTCCAGCAGCACCGTTTGGACTAACTTCGTCAATATATATCATGTATCTCATTAAAAAATACGATGTTCTCACTTTTAATATAAGTGTGAAATGAGTTTTGCAAGGTCTTGTAGAGGAGTCACGACTCTGCTGGGTACAGTCAGTGCCAAGAATGTTTTATACATTTCTCTCACAAATTTAGGTTCAGAGGTGGATAAATATGTACTTCTATCTAATATGCACAAAGCTATTTATAATTACAGCACAAATGAGCCCAACTTAAAGATCCTCTTACTAGGTTTAACTGAGGTCTCAATGTTTTTCTCGGAAATGTCCATCCATCAACTGTCCGTCATTTATTTCTGTCCTTCTCAAGTTCTGTCTCTCTTTGCAGGAACTGTTCCCATGAGAAGGTGGTGTCCATGCTGCAGGGCAGCGGGGCGATGCCCACTCTGGTTGTGGAGGAGGGTCCGTCTGACTACTCCCCAGACCAAACCGACCCAGAGGAATCTCCAGGCCTGGCCCCCACCACGTTACCACGCTCCAGGTCAATACACACCAACAAACCTGACATTTTGTTTCGGCATTTCTAACAGCTCATGGTCTGCATGGACAAACAAAGTAACATCAGACCCCTCTGTCAACTGTCTCTGCGTTTTGAACAAAAAAGCAGAACAAAGTAGAAAGAGTACTTTTGTTTAATGTGTGTTAAAATGATGCTAATCTTCCACTGTCCAGATCTCCAGCTCTTAGTTCTCTGCAGTGGGTGGCAGAGATTCTTCCGCCGAGCATTAAAGTCCACGGGCGGACCTTCAGCCAGCAGCTGGAGCATCTGCTGACCATCCAGGAGAGGTACACAGTCTGCAAGGCTCTGGAGACCTTCTTCCAGCACAGGTCAGTGGAAAGGAGTGATTGAGAGGGGTCTGTAAATGGAAGTAGACCAAGGCGATGCATGAGGAGGAATAATTTTGCTTAAAGTTCAGTTAGCTAGCAAGCTGTACTGAAAATTAGTTGTCACCTGGGAAACTGTGTTTTTACCATACTCAGTATATCAGGTTGCTTCTTAATGCAGGTGAAATGAAGAGATGGAGAAAATGATTAATGGACGGCGAGAGAGAAAGCAGTGAAGAAACAAATGCACATAGCTAAGCAGGAAGGTTATTCCTCCCAAATGGCACTGATAACATTTCCTCAAGGATGAAGGCTTGAATGAGATGGATAGAGCATTAGCTCTGCAGATGATGCAAACATGTGATTCTGCAGGATTATAAGCAAAATTCCAAGTGAATTGTGCAGCATGTGCACATAGTATGAACACCCAGAGGCATAAATCCTACCAGAACCGACATCCCTCACAACCGTTATCCTCTCGCCTTTACATAATCTTTTTTTCATCCTGTATCTCATTCCCAGTAAAGAATATAAATCAAAGCAAAATCAATTACCCAGCAGTAAAACAGAGGTTGGTTACATAAAGATGATGTGTACGTGCATGAACCTGTATGTTTGCAGGAATGTGGACACTCTGATAGTGGACGTGTTTCCGGTGTTGGACACTCCGGCCAAACAGCTTATCTGGCAGTTCATCCACCAGCTACTGACCTACGATGAACAGGAGCGCTGCCAGAGCAAGCTGTCACGCTTCCTGGGTTTCAAGAGCAGTGGTGAGCCAAAAACACAACCTGGAAAAGGATCTACATCCGGGAGAATGCACATACAGAATCAGCAAATAGTCAATAGCTTGTATTTGAAAAAGAACAGTTTTGGTTTATTTACTCATTGGCAGGTTAGATTTCTATGTGATCCTCATCATTAAAAATAAGGAAAAATATATGTTAAATGGTTGAATAAATGCAATCAAACTTTCTATCAAACAAGAAATTCACTGCTGAATATGTGTATGTGTGTGTCTTGCAGCGGTGTTGGAGCCTGACGTAGGTACAGAGCACCACCGGCGAAGCAGCTCCATGCGCGTGACGGGAACGTCGTACCGTGGCTGCGTCCGAGAGAGGAGCTCTGACGACTGCATCATCGGGACTCACCTGGGAATGGGTACGCTGCACAACAACCAGAACAAAATCAAGGATTTAGCACAAAATCACTATAATCGTCATGGAGCCAGATCAAAAACTTCTCACTCCAATGAGAATTAAAGGTTCTTGGACATCAAAATTTTATTATTTCACAGGCGTTATTACCTTTTTGTCTTAAAACCTCACTGACTAGCACTGCTGAGCTCCAAACATCGTTGACTATTGCTCTAAAACTGTGATTCCAGTCTTCAACCAGTCACAGATGTGCAGCTGAACCTCAGTGGCTCTATGTTTTTATAACACTGAGGCATCAAATGACAATTTGAAAGCAGTTACACATAATGACGAGACTTTCAGTTCAGTGTTTTTGCTTTTCAGCCTTGTTTTAGTCGTTTTGGACTGCAGCAGGCAGCTGCTGACGGCTGCAAAAGCTCTATTACACCCCACTGTACATTACCGGCTCATTTAGCAGCTAAAGAGCCAGATATTTCCGTCAGGAGTTGGTAGAAACCAAAAACAGAGTGAATGTTTGACTTACATTAATAATTAGGACAGAAACAAAACTCCAAATTAATGACCATGTTGCTCCATAACTGCTGGATGTGTAATGAGGCAGCAATTCTTACATATCATCTTAAAAGTTGATGATATATCAGTGATGTTATTTTATATTTTTATTTTAAATCTAATTCACTTCTACTCATTATTAATTCAGTAGTTAGTATTATTACATCTTTTTTAGGTTGAATTCAGTGGACCTACGAGGGAAAACTAAATGAACTTCTACCAGCAGTTACTGTACTATTATAGTTCCCTTGAGCAAGGCATCTAACCCCCCAGTCACTCCAGTTTGTACCGCTCAGAGCTCAGTAATAAGGCTGTGTTTGCCAGGTCAGCTCCCAGGTGGGAATGTGTGTAATTGTTAGATCATGCAGTAGTGTGCTCAGCAAATCCTCCGTGGATACGTAAAGGTTACATAGGACAAAAAATGCCTACATTGCATACATTAACTGCATGTCTCAGCTGTCTTTACGTTTGATAATGTCACACAGCTATCAGTTTACGAAGCACATATTTATTTCCAGCCGTTTGAGGCGTCAGGTATTTCATTCATAGTTCCCCCTGTTTTTCATTGCCATTGCTAACTCCTGCTCCAGGAGACAAGCTTTTGCCTGTCTGCTCCTTCATGCTGTTCTGCTCTGCTCCATCCTTTCTCCCCTCGTTAAAACCGAGGGTGGATGGAAGGAGGAGGCTTTCGTCCGTGTGTCACTGTTCATGCCTTATTGTGCTTTAGGAATTCATGTGGATGAATCTGGGAGTCCGGAGGAGAGGCAGTCAGGAGATGGAACCTCCTTCCCCGAGTCCCCTGACCTCAGTCATGTAGGTATAACTGCAGCTTTTCAGCGCCTAGCTACTCACAACTGGCATAACAAATGCTGGTTATGTTATGTGTGCTCTCTGGTCTTACGTCTTTTGAAGGTCTGCTCGTAACTTTATTAAATTTGATTTGTGTCTGCAGTTAACCTGCAAATTCTCACAAAAAAATGCTTAAAAGCAGCGGCAGACCTTCAATGCGAACGTCTCGCAGCGATTGTGTGCTAATCAGCTGATCATGCCCTCCACCCATAGATGACAGGTGTGTACACGGAGCTGGAGAACGTGTACGCAGGGAAGAGTGTGACGCCACCGCAGGGTGGCTCCTCGGCAGAGCCCGAGGGCCCGGCACAGACTGAGGCCTACGGGCGCCCTCTTTCCCCTCTCACACTCCCCCCTCTCACAGGTACTCTGGGCCTGACACACACAACCAAACACTCAATTATACACACACCATGCTTTCACCAGTGGTTCACAAGCATGTGCCATTTAGCCTTTAGATACATTTGCAGAGTGAAATCAGTTAGTTGGGCTTCGATGGCACATGACTGATGCCATGTTCATGTCACGTTAGACTTGCTGTCAATACAAGCTGTTGAATGGGAACAGTGTTGATGTGATTGGTAATTACACAATGGTAATGGTTGACATTTGTCTTTACACGTGACAAACATGTGACTGCACGTCACATGTATTAGTAATTTCACAGTTCACATGATCTTCCCATCTGCAGCCTTGTGTTAATGCTTGATTTAATATTTATAAACCAGTTGTCTTGATCAGTCTGATGTGAACATGACGCAAGAAACACTGATTTTTGAATGTGTTTAGAACCCATTCAAATCCTACTCTATATGTGCATATAAGCCTTCAATTTATCCATGTGTTGCCATAGTAACCTCTCAGAAGAAAGCATCGTCAAGGCGACAACCTGACCAAGAATGTAATGTATAGGAGTAACATACGAGCCAAGTCATATAGTTGGAAATTCTAGGTGTAAACATCTGCGTGACGTCAAACACCTACACGCACCACGCTGACAGCAGTCATCTTTGATTTTCTTCCTCACAGGTAGCCGTAAATCCGGCCTGTCCCTCTCCTGGAAGGAGCCTCTCCCAACTCCTGTGTATGAGATCCACCACCAGAGCAGCGTGGACTCCAACCCTTACGTCAGCCTGGAAAGTCCACCCGCCTCCCCTCAGCACTCGGATGGCCCAAACACGTTGACCCGCCGCAAGAAGCTGTTCACCTTTTCTCGCCCGCCTCGCAGCCGGGACACAGACAAGTTCCTGGATGCTCTGAGCGAGCAGCTCGGCCACCGGGTCACTCTAGTGGATGACTTCGTACCCGGGGAGAATGACTATGAGGAGGTGAGGAAGACCCACCTCCAAACTACTGCATCATCAGATATATTCACCTTTTCAGTTTACAATGTTAGTATATATACACATTTTAGCATGTCATTATTATATATAGTTATTCCTCGCTCCATGATACTAAATGAATTATGGGTGCAACTTTGGTTATTCTTTCACTGAGTTGGTGACCGTGAAAGTAAGCGGTAGGCTTCGGGTGTCTTTGAACTTTTGTTTGGAAAATGAATCATTTGTGAACACAAACTGTCAAACTTTACACAGAATAATGTGATCAGACTAAATGTGAGTGTGGTTTGAACTATCAAACTATCTTTGGACAAAACCAAAAGAACTGGTGTGTCTCCTTTTTCGACAGACTGTGTTAAAGTCCTTTTAACTTTTTAGCTTTTTATTTTTTACCACTGCATTATGTTACTGGATGTTCCCTAAGGTCACATCCTCATGTTGACATCCCATCCCTCTGTAGTCAAAAGGAGAGGTACCTGTCGCAGATTCAGTGAAAGGAATAATCGAAAGTTTCACCCATGAGTCATTCAAGGTATCAGGAGGCTAGACATAATGTGGATACTTATTATTATTATTCCAAATTAAACTGAAAATGTTAATACATTTTGACACTGGTATAATTGCTGTAAACAAATTTGAGCCTGTCCCAGGTACTACTTATGAAGTTCTGCATACTGTTTGGGCCAAGGAACTTTGTCCTTACTTAACTGTACGATGTTTGTTTACAGCAATTATAGTATTGTGTCATAGTTACTATTTTACATGTAGCATAATTTAGAGTCTACTTTCCTGTCGTGCATTTGCTTATTATCAAATAATAAGCAAATTCACATTTGACTTAAGGAATGACGTTGTAGTGTTGCATGTTTACATTAGAGCAGCTCTAATGTACGCTACAATGAACACTTGTGTCACATGAACAGATATATCAAGGTGGTTGTCATGGTTTCAGAAGAAGAGTGGTGCCTGTAAGTAAAACATGATACTCGGTTATACAGTAGAGTCTAATTTTATCTGCCTATTTCTGAGTACAGAGTTTAGAATGAGGTGCTGACTGACGTTAAATCACGAGACAAACATAGTGTTAAATCTTTGTCAGGGAAACAAGAGCAGCATATTGTACATAATTCAGTGGGTTGCACGTTAAAACTCAACTTTTTTTAGTATTATTGCATTCAATTTCTTGTTTTCCATAATTAGAAGTTGAAATATTGATCAAATTTAAGTGCATGTGTTTTAAAATGGTGCAGATCAGCATCGGTTATTTTATTTTGTTGTTTTTGTTGCTTTTATATTCCATAAATGGGTAAAAAAAAGAGTGCTTGCAGATGCATATACTTTTATATATTTGAAATCTATATTTGTATGTACAGTGTGTAGAGGTGACAGTTGTGATTATTAGGTCTGATGGTGCACGTCTCCTCCCTGCAGATGAGTTTCCAGGAGGACCAGGACATGGGCTTCATGCCCCGGCAGCTCAGCAGCGGCAGCAGCGAGGATCACAGTAGCAGCGACGAGGCCTCTTCTCCCTCCTACTCCTCAGGATCCGAACCCATCCCACCACCTCCCACCCAGAGTCCCCCACCTCCTCCACCTTTCCAGTCTCTCATACCCCCTCCTGTTCAATTCACCGACCCCCTGCCGCCGGTCCGCTTCTCCCCTGAGCATGTCCCCCGAAGCCGGATGCCCTTCCAGCCCCACCACCCCATCATCCCTCCTCCGCCACCCCCTCCGAGGACCCTCCTGTCCAGCCGCTCTCCTCTACACAAAGTGCTCCCCACCAGGGAAGAACTCGAGAAAACTCACCAGCGCTTCCAGGCCACCTCCACCCGCCTCTCGCACGTCCACACCACCCTAGTCTCCACCACCCTGCGGTCTTCCCAGCCGTCCCGCCCCAGCTACCTCCCCCGGCAGCTCAGCCAGCCCCAACCTATCCACCAGCCGCCCCCGCAGCAGCCCTCCCCTCAGCTGCTGAGACCGAGCCAGATCGTCCTCCAGAGGCACCACCAGCTCCATCACCAACACAGTTACCAGGGCCCTCTGCCGCCGTCCCTGCAGGATCACAGCCCGTCACAGTGTCAGAGCCAAGGCTCCTCACTGCTCTCCCAGCCTCCGGCATCACACTCCACCCTCCCCAGTCACACTAAAACCTACGAAAGCCCCCGACAGGAACACCAGACACAACAGGTAACATACGCACACACGGTAGTTTAACATGACGAGTGATGTAAAATATAGCATGTTTTTGTATCTCGGCTTTATTTCTAACTGGAATACGTGACAGGAATGAGATGTCAGCCAGAACAGAAACACCATGTAAAGTTAAAACACACGCCACAGAAAAGAGCGCCTAGCAACAGACGTGTCATAAAAAAATCAAGAACTGGCATCACACGAGCTAACACTTTTAAGCTTTGCTGCTATATTTGGCATCACACAAAATATGTGAACACAAATGGAAGACCATGAGACTGACAGAGCAAAAACAAAACATGCTGCATCTTCTGGCAGCTCACCCACCCTTTGCTTCTGTCACGTCTCAAGATAAAAATCCGAATCAAACAACAGCGTCTGCTTCAACATCAGTGTTGTCATACTGAGTGTGATCACCCCCGAGGTTGGTTGTCTTTAGGCCAAGCTTAATTGGACATTCATTTTGTTTGCTGCAACTGATGGAGAGAATATAAACAACTCACAAGTGCCCTGCATCCCCTGAGGTTTTGGCACATAGTGGAGAGATGATTCAAAGAGAATCTGAATTTTTTAAAAAAAGGCTGTCTTGGTGAGGTGTTGTGCGTGTACAATGCAAGAACTTACCGATTAAAAATGATCTTCAAGGCACAGCCGCCACCACCTCCACCCCTGCCCCCACCCTGCGAACCGCCCCCACTGCCCAAGCAAGGCCACCACGCATCGGACACCAACCACATGAGCGTGAAGAGGCTGCGCTGGGAGCAGGTGGAGAACTCTGAGGGAACCATATGGGGTCAGGTGAGCGGTGCACTCACATTAGATAAGTTTAGATGGCTCTGTTTGTACATCTTACATACAGTAAATACAGTAAATAATAACTCCACTTGTGAATCTTCTCACCTTGGCTGTGAATTTTCTCACTCCTCCTACATTTCTGGAAAGACCCACTCATAAACTCTGCTGTGTTTCTGATGAGTCATGAGGCTATTTTTTATTTTTTTTTTGTAAACACAAAACATGGCAGCTCTCGTTTGCTCATACATACTAAAAATGTCGGACTTTTGTGTCCCACTTTGCAGCCCCATCAGATGTGGATAAAGTCACATATCTGTGTATATAAAAAGAAGTTAGGCAGCTACTTCTAGGTTACAAACCCTTGACTGTGTCTGTGGAGAGTACAGAGTGTGTCCTTGTCTATGTTTAGCTCGGAGAGGATTCAGACTATGACAAGCTCACTGACATGGTGAAGTACTTGGACCTTGATTTGCACTTTGGGACTCAACGCAGATCCAGTAAGTAGCTGCGTACTTGTGATCGCCCTTTCGTCATGCTGCACATTACATCACGCTTAATGTCATACTGTGATTACATCAGATTCATCCATTAAATGTGAATTTATGTGTTTACATCTCCTGTTTTGTTTGTACCTTCACAGTTATAACCTGTTTTGGAGCTGATCCATTCACCTGTTCATCAAATCCATTCTCCATAAGGCACCATTACTCCCCCCTCACTCTTATCACGCTCAGTAATAACACAGCGCTGCCAGAGGAAAAACACATCTTTCTATCATTTATCGTAGATATAACAGACATTTGGCCTTTTGCAACTCAAATGGCTGAGCTGTGTTATTAACCCATCAACCAGCCACTCTGTTTGTTTGTTGGTGTCAGTGCGTTGACCTCCCCCTCCCCTCCCCCTCCTCCTCCTTCCTCCCCGGTGCCTGGAGAACACATCCTTACACTATTTGTTGAAATTATCAGTCTCTCCTCCAGAGCCGGCCTTCTTGCCAGAGAACTTTAAAAAGAAAGACGTGGTGGAGATTCTGTCTCATAAGAAAGCCTACAACGCCTGTGAGTACCACGACAACATGGCTGCAGCTTGCACGCACACACACCTGACGGGCCGAGGCTCGAGTCTGTGAGCTCACAGTATTTTATGATTGCTTTGGCTTCATTTTGACGACATAGTTTAATTCAGCAAAGTAGTAACTACCTCAGACTGCACAGCAACAATGTGATAGTAGCTCAAAATGACAGACTTAGGCCAACTTAAAACATGGCAAACATTTATTTTTTAGGCTTGTCCGAACACAATTATTATCCCAGGAAGACATCACACAGGTCTGAAAAAATGCCAAGCTATGACTGAAGTCATGTCAAGAACTTTCCACTCTGTGATCGCTTAATCTGATACAGTGACCATCGTAACAGACAAAAATATTGTGTAGTCTGAATCCGGTAAAGAGCCAAAGTGACTCTAAATTCTTCCTCTAAAACAAACAAAAAAAAAGCTGTTCTTACAAAGTTCAAAGCACTAAGGGCCAAACTGACCCAGAAAATGGGGCAAAAAATGTATTTAGCTCTTGATTTACTAAGGCAGCAGGTAGTCAGGTCACTGCATCTGGATCTGTCCTTCAGACAGTTACTTTCTGCAAGTGAAGGAGAGCTGTGGGAAGTTTAGAGAATAAATGATCACGCAGTGACTGAGACTGCAGTAATGCAGTGACCGCAGTCTCAGTTGAACTCACTCAGCTCTTAGCGCGCGGCTCTCATTTCATCACGGCTATCACATCGAAAACACAGTTTGCAAAACATTTCACACGAGTGCAGACGCTGAAGTGTCAGATCTGCTCGCAATGAGACGACAGCAGTTGTTCAGCTTTGTCAGTCTGAATAATGCGAGCTTCCTTCAGATGTAGTGCGGCACGTCAGGAGAGACAATCCAACGATGACAAGCGTCTCTTACTCGGTAAAAGTGAGACTTCTTTTGTCAGTTTGTCATTGGAAAATGTACAAACATGTCATTTTAGGTGAGGTGACACTTGTCTGCGGTGTCACCACTGCAGTTATGACAAGCTTTTCTATTCAGTATCTGTACAGTCACTGTGATGTGGATGTAAATCTTTGAGCTCATGTAAATAGAGAAGTAAGATAGAGAAGTTATCAAGAAGTAAACTAAATCTCTGCAGAATTTAAGATTTGATGAACTGTGTTGTCATTTTACTGTCTTGACTTTATTGCACCAGGTCCCTGTTCTTCAATCGTGGCTTATCAGTCTAAAATAATCCTGTATATTCTCATCCAGATAATACTGTTCTTTAAAAACACTTCTGAGGATTCGTTTGTTGATCCTGGATGAAGTTATCTTGAATAACAGTGCGCTGGTATTTTAAATTTAAGGCTAAATGATTGGCTGAGTACTACTGGTTTGCAGTTACAGGAGATAGATGTGTTTGGAACCCTCCCAGCATGCACTGGGGTTATAGACTCACGATCATATGTCTCATTTTATGTGTTTCCGCATTGGTTTATTTTGTTCTACATTTTGCTCCACAATGTTTCCACTCTTTGATCGCTGTTAGACGTTAGACTGATGTTGGTGCATGAGTGGTGGAGGTCGTGTAAGAGACTCTCAGATCTGTTAAAAAAGAGAACAGTGGAAAACATTCAAGACGTTTTAGTCGAACGTCATTTTAATGTCAAATGTTCTGACTTCATTGGTCTTTGAATGAGTTTGTCTTTTTGTTCACAGTTTATTTTCAGTGTACTGCTATTATTTGGTTGTATATTTCAACATGTTTTAAGTATAAGTAGCTGTTCGTTATGAAAGTTTAATTGTGATCATTACACCCACAGATCAGTGATTTTATAATAACCCGCATGTCCTCATCTCATCTCTTTCATTAGAAGTCTGAGTGAGTGAGACATTCGTATTTAAAAAATGACTTTGTGTACGGAGTTCACCACAAAACGTCTTATTGGTTAGGAGCTAACTAACCTCCGCTTTGGCAGGTTTGGGCTTAAGGGCAGGTCGCTATGGCAACAGTTACAGATGGATTATAAGCAGCTTTGAAGAGCCAATAAAATCCAGACTCAAATCGTTCTAACATGCTAATCTGAATAACTCAGTTATGTGTGTATGAGAAGCAAGCCTCAGGGTGATCAGACACCCATATTAGAAGTTTTTTTTTTCTTCCCGCTCCCCGCAGCCATCCTCATCGCCCATCTGAAGCTCTCCACCACCGAGCTGCGTCAGGTCTTGATGAATATGACCACCGACCGGCTGGAGCCCGCTCACATTAAGCAGCTGCTGCTCTACGCTCCGGACGACGAGGAAGTCAAACAGTACGAGCAGTTCGACCAGGACCCGGTCAAACTGAGCGAGCCCGACCAGTTCATTTTCCAGGTACGCCCTCAAAAAAACTCCAAGGAGAACGGCAAAGTTTAATGGAACCATTTAAGGAAACAAGTCTCTTTTTTTCAGATGCTGATGGTGCCTGAGTATAAGACCCGTCTGCGGAGCCTCCACTTCAAGACGACCCTGCAGGAGAGGACGGAGGAGATGAAGGTTGCGTACGATTACATCTACAAGGCTTCAGTGGAGTTGAGGAGCAGCAAGAAATTGGCCAAAATCCTGGAGGTAAAAATCTAGAGCATGGAAACATGCATGTGCTAAATCTAAGCAGTGGTTATTAAATGCTTTTTTTGTCCATAGTTTGTACTTGCAATGGGGAATTACCTGAACAATGGTCAGCCCAAGAGCCACAGGACAACCAGTTTTAAGATCAACTTCCTAACTGAGGTACGCATTGACACCTGTGCTTTAAACATGTTGGGTTCATCTTACTTTCTGGATTTTGAGTCATTCGTTCTTTCCTTCTGTCTTGCAGCTAAGCACGACCAAAACAGTAGATGGGAAATACACCTTTCTCCACATTCTGGCCAAGTCTCTGTGCCAACACTTCCCTGAGCTGCTCAACTTTTCCAGAGACCTTACAACAGTGCCTCTGGCAGCCAAGGGTACGATGATGTTTCAGAGGCAGAGCTCTTTCAGTCTACTTTCCTTCCTGGAAATCATTTAGTAGCAGAATATAGTCATTCCATCATGTGCAATGTTAACGTCTATAGACTACACAGTGTGCTGAAAGTCAGGCAGGGCTGGCCGACTTTTCTAAAATCACCTCATTTAAAGTAGATTTATGCTATGTTTGTTTAAATTACAGTTTCTGTAATAACCCTAGATAACGGTTTGCATATTTTAATTGGATATTGTGAAACCAGACTCCTCGTTGTTAAAAACCTGATTTGCACATTTCCTTGCGGCTGTTTCACAGTCATTAGACCATGACAGGGTGTTTATTAACTGCTACTGTTTTGGTAACTCGTCGACTAATATTCCAGTGAACCAGAAGGCCATCACAGCAGAGCTGAGTGACCTTCACTCCACCATCCAGGACATCAGGACGGCCTGTCTGAAGATCCCGCCCACCTCTGAGGACCACTTTGCCTCCGTCATGAGCGTACGCTAACAGCTAACACTTTTTTTTTTTTTTTTAAATGGCTACTGATGGCTTTTTGTGTTATTAAAGAAATAGTTAGACAACTTTTGAAATACCCTTATTCACTTTTTTGCTGAGAGTTAGATGAGAAGATCAACACCACTCTCTATAGTAAATATGAACAATTAGCCTGGCTATGCCTTCAAACATCCATAAAGATCACAAATTAAAACATTTCATCTTTCTGGAGTGCAAATGGAAAAACATTATAATGTCTCCAGTCAATGCTAAGCTAAGATAAGTTTCCTGGCTTCAGATTCCTATTTAACAGACACATTGGAGTGGGGTATAGATCTGCTTTAACTCTCAGAAGAAGGCAAATAAGCTTATTTCCCAAAATGTTGAAGTATTTTTTTTAACTTCTGACAAATTTTCATGACAAATAATTTAAAAAAATGTAGAAATTGAGGTTGTAAAAACCTCTGAAACAACATCAAAGGACTCATAATGAAACAATCTTGACTGAGATTACAGACTCATGTAAGTGAGATGAAGTTAAACGCATGATGAGGTTTCATTGAGTCTGGTTGATTTGTATTTTTATCTTGGAGGAAGAGGCAGTGCCTGGCTTCACTTTAATGGGTTTTTTCAGCAATTTAGTTCCATTAAATTGAATTACTCATACAAGATAAGACTGGTTTTAAAACAATGGTAAGAATCAAAGAAACTGAAACTGAGATATGATAACTTTTAGTCTCTTGTGTAAGTCACACTCCCAAAAACTCTGGATACTTTCCCATAATGCAGTTCGTTACATCTATAAAAATCTGCTGTTTTCACAAGCTGAGTAGTACTCCTCATCACAAGTAAGCTGACTTTGATGTGTAAAAAATCCACCCACAGAGCTTTTTAGAGAACAGCCACCCTTCAATCCAGTCTCTGGAGTCTCTGCAAACCCGAACAATGGAGGAGTTCTCCAAGGTGGCCTCCTATTTCGGAGAGGACAGCAAGACCACCAGAACAGAGGCCTTCTTTGGTATATTTGCAGGCTTCATCTCCAAGTTTGAGGTGAGCTCCATCAGCTGAATAATACCGACACGGATAAGTTTGACTTGTTCCTGAAGAAGATATATGCAGCAGGTGTTTGACACATTCAAACCCCCCAAACAATTAAAGATATTCACCCAGTGTTCTCACACAGTCTGACAGCAGCCTGCAGCTATGTAGTGATTAAACTGCAAAATGCTGCTGTCTGTGGAATAGCCAAATGTTCCCTGAGTCTCAAAATAATATGGTAATATGAGCATAAATCACATGAGATTATGGGTTTTGTCTTGCAGAGAGCTCTCAGCGAGACCCAGACTCCAGAAAACCCCAGAAGCCCCAGACTGTCTTCCCCTCTGGCCTGGTAGAAGCAAGAAATGCGGGCGGATGTCGGGCCAAACCGTCAGGCCGACCGGCTCCATTTTCACTCTGCTCTCCACAACCAAAGTGCCAAGATCACACACAGAGACACTCAAACCAACGGGAACAGAGACCACGTCATCTATAGCAAACAGAGTGGAAAATACACTGTATCTATGTGTAGATTATCAGTTAAATAATGAGTGGCCCGTTTGCAGCGTTGCTGTTATTTCAGGTGCTGGGTAGAGCAGGAACATTCAGGTGTCCACAGGTCAACAGGAACTCACCGCAAACTGACGACTCAGATCAGTCATTGCAGTATTTACATCTCTTTTTAAGACACACAGCAGTAAAAGATACCATCCATGTACATCGGATTGCTCCAGTGCATCTCGATGCTGCGTTGAAATCAGATGTAAGTAATGAAAACAACTGGTCTGAATATTTACAGATTCCTTGCTATGTTTAATATATATGACTATATAAAGTTTATATTTTCTATCAGATCACATTTGAAAATTGTAAAGATTAAGCGTAGATGTAGGCTGACGACAGTTATCTGGTGATTCACAAGCGTAGTTTAGTTTAGAGCCCAGCTGGACTGCTCGAAGTGATGAGACTGTTCATACAGTGGTGCATTCACTGACTCCCATACAGCAGGAATTGATTTAAAAATGGTAGATACTAGAGGTTTTTTTTTTCCAACATAAACATTGCTGATCTAGACTTACAAATGTGGTTTATTCATCTAACCCTACTGTGAATTTATAGGACATCTATTATGGGAATTATAATAAAACAAATTTTAAATAATTATATTCCTTTGCCTCTACAGCTAAAGTCAAAGTCATCCACACCCAGCTCTGGTTCACTTTTGTCCTTTGCAGTACACCGTATATTGGATTTCTAAATTCCACAAGACAAAGATCAGTATCATTTCAATGGAAGCAAAACAAGGTCATAAAGATTAACATTTTTTAACAACAGAATAACTACATACTAGTGACTTTTAACCATGACTGAATTATTTCATTTAATTACATTTTTAAAATTGAAATAATTAAAATTGAAAGACTGTTCATCTGAATTTATATAAATGAATTCTTCTCTTTGGAATTTAAATTTAAAATGTATTTCTTTTTTAGGGCTGTGTTATATTCAACTAAAATCTAAGTCAGGTCAGAAAATCAGGATAATTAAATTATATTGGTGAAATTGAGAAAAAAAAGAAAAAAAATCTAAATTCAAATACGATCATAAGCAACAAGTCTTAAAGGATTTAGTATTTTTTTTTAATCTATTTTTCGTTTAGTTAGATGATCCAAGAAATAAAAGATCAGGTAAGAAACTGGAAACATACACAACCAAAATTTGACAATCCTTAAAAAATAGTAAGTAAAAATCTGAATTTCAAAACCAGACAAACTAAACTGATTTAGATATTTTATTATAAACATGCATTCAGTATTGATTACATTTCACGATTATACATTAAGTTGGTTAGAAAATGTAAAATATTTTGGCCTTATTTGGCTTCCATAAATTTCAGCATAATCGGTTACTTTTGATGACAGTAAGACGTGTCCATTGGAAAACAATTAGCCTCCTTACTGCCGGTGAACCGGAGGGCAGTTGTGGTTAACTTTAGCTTCAGCTCCCTGTACGAGTGTTAGATTTTTAACTGAGTGTCTAAGACATGAGGTCATCCAATTTTATTTATTTTTATTCTGACTTCTGTCATCGCATCCCAACTGGACTCAACTCAGATCATAAACATCCACTGAAATCAGGCCAGCTTGCAGCAGATGACCCGAAAAAAACCTAAACAGGATGCATCAAATCCAAATGAATTTAAGAACACGTTTATTCGCAAAGCATTCAGATCAATAATGTTGCACCTGTTACAGAGACGCCACATGGCACTGTTTGGCTCAAAGAGTCGAACTCGTGTGTGGAATACCGCCACAGTTAGTGTTTTCTTTGTGTCAGCACAGGAAGACAAAAGGCAGATTTAATGTGAAAAGGCGCCGACAGAGGACGGCGAACAGTTCTGCACTTTGTCGAGTGTTTCTAGAGCCCTGTGTGAACAAAGAAGTGGGTCGCTGCTGAATGAATGTACGTCAGATGCATGTGGAAAAAATAACATCCTACTGTAAATGGTCATTTCCTGCTTTTCTGGTCGTCATGGTGATCTCATGACTCATCTACAGTACAGTGTACCTGTAGCTGTGTTGTATCTATGTTGATGAACTATTGTTGAGATTGTAAATCTACTGTTTTTGCTATGCACTGCTCATCATTTTGTATCGTAATGCTTGTGTCTCCACCAAGTCTTAGTTTATTTTCTTATTCAAGAGTGTCATCAGGAAATGTTATTTATTCTTTATGCGCAGCTTTAGTCAGGCTTACGAGGTGACTGTGATCTCGTAAAAATGCAATCCTAGCTGCTACTAGTGTAGTAACGGTGTTTCTTGTCCAGATCAATTGCATGTTGGTGCAGTTAATGTATTAAGATGTGCAGCTGGTAGCATTTACCCTCCCTGGATAGTTAAGTTTAAAATAAATACGTTCCTGTTAGTCTAGTTAGGTTTATTTATTGGTTTTATAACTGTTTTATATGTTTTCATGGGAAGTTGCTCATGTTTTGTGATTGTTTGACCTTTATGTTTTCGTTCAATGCTTTCAAATGAAGGATATGTTTTTGATCTATAAAAATATCATGCTTGAAAGTCAAACCTGCCCGACTTATCTGTGCCTCAACATGAATAATCTCTAATGTTAATATAGAGACTCAGTGTCAATGAATTACAGCAACTTCATGCTCTAATGTGGACTTTTATTTCTTGTATAATCCTAAATATTCCTCCTATACTGTATTACCAGATTATTATTGGTCAGGATTTGACAGTTTAATCTAAGGAGCCAGAACATCAAAACATCGAGTCAGTCATTTGTGTACAAATTAATGGTTTGTAGACATGCTAGAAGCCTAGGGGCATCAATTGATCCACCTGACTGAAACCAGTGGATGGATTGTGATACATTTATGTTCCAAAGAGGATTGAGGACGCTGTGATCAGTTTAATGATACCCTGAATTGGTAGCATGCATTTTACCTGCTTAGCTTCAGCATGTTTAGCTTTGTCACTGTGAGCAATAGTTAGAATTTAGCTCAAGTACAGCTTCATAGAGCCACTAGCACGGCTGTAGACACTGGTCTTATTACAACTCTAACTCTAAAACTCACTAAAATGCAAATATTTTAAGACACTATCATCATAAAAATGTATAACAAATTCAGAATATTTTTGCATATAACAATTTAAAGCGACATTTTACTGCTATTTTAAAAATATATTTTTAAAAATCGATTTAATTTAAGGGAGCAGTGTGTAGAATTTAGCGGGATCTAGTGGCGCTGTTTGTTAAAAGTAACCTTTAACCATCTATTCCAAGCAAGAAAGAGAAACTGGTTGCCTTGAAACATGCAAAGAGCCAGTTTGTCTGTTCTGGGCTACTGTAGAAACATGGCGATTCAACATGGCAGACTCCATGGAAAAGGACCCACGGCATCTGTAGATATAAAAGGCTTTTTCTAAAGGTAACAAATACATAACAAATCTTATTTTCTGGTGATTATACTGTACGTGAATTAAAACACGGGTATGCATCATATATTTAATTTCTGCCTTTCTGTAAACAGAGCCCCCTAAATCTGACACACTGGACCTTTAAAACACAAACGAACAACAGATCAGTCTAGTCCACATTTTTTTACTCATCGTGTGGAATACTACTTTAGACTGGCTCGGCTTGGACACCAATTTTCAATGGAAAGTCTATATAACTTTTCACAGAACAAGCAGGAAAGGGCTTACAAAAGGTGCTATCGAGTTGCATTATGGAAAACGTAGGATCCAGTGTTTTGGGGCTTTGACCTGTTCTGGGGACTAAATGTCAGGATATGTTACTCTTACTCTTAATTTTATGGCAAAGCTAAATCTCTAAAGTATCCCTCTTGTCAAATCATGTCAGTTGAAAGTTGAAAAGCTGCAATTTTTCCCTTTCCTTAATGCACCTCAGGCCGGCCAACAATAAGACCCATGACTCAGCCCGCTGGCACATGAAATATTATAGCATATACACAAACATGACCAGATTTAAATTGTTTCTTCGTATACTTTATTTTCTTTGGAAAGGGGGTATAACCAAGCATTCATATTACATGTTTTTATTCCATATTTAAGCTCACCAGACGGCATACATACAAAACTATGGAGCTTAAAAACGCAGCATTATCATTTCTAGTTTAATGGCATTTGTTCGTCTTAAAGAGCCTCGAGATACCGAGCTCTCTTGATGCAAGGGGGGGGGATAAGGCAGCGAGGTACGGGAGTGAAGAGAGAAAGGAGGGGATAATAACGCTCGATTGTCACTGAAAAACAAAACTTAACTCGTTTTCAGGGCAACTGCAGCATCCAAAGACTTTCTCCACTGGTACCATGTTGGGTCTCACATCCAAAAAGCCAAAAAAAAAAGAAAAAAAGCAAAGCTTACACAGAAAATACACCTGGCAAAAACAAAAATCTAACACCACATCACTACTGTGAGCTGTGTGCTCTCAGCTCAGTGGGAAAGACTGGGCAAAACTCACTGACCAAGTGCAACATCAGCTGTTTATGCTTCTTTCTGTTTAGGATGAAGAGGCTGGTTAAGAGTTATCCTTTCGCTACATTCACTCACACGCAGCCTGTTGTAAGTGTGTTTTAACTCACCGGCAAATGGCAGAGGAAAAAAAAAACACACACAAGATCGATGGAATAAAAACAGAAAAGAAAAAAAAAAATTAAAAATACTGAGTGTTCAGGCTGGGAGGGCGGTTCACCCTGCTACTTCTGCCAAAGCCAAAGAAATCAACCAAAACACATTTAAATACACGTCTGTGGAACAACACAAGACTTCTAGAGCAGAGAGGGTCCAATCACCTTCCTTACATCCCTGAAACATACTTGTTGCCAAGACAGCTTCTTGGAAATACTGTAGTAATAGGAGCCAAGTATATCCTCCATACAGTAAATATATAATGCTTATTACATGGTTCTGGGAGGAACCGATAAGGCATGATTTACATTTAAAGACTGCATTAATTACGTCAAGCCACAGGGAATGTGTGTTTTGAAAATAAATACAGGAGTGAGCGTGGGGAAGAAAAGAAAAAAAAAAGGAAGATGGGGTTACCAAACAAAAAAAAAACAATTAAATCAAGTGTTTGAGACGACTGGAAACCTGCAGTCACCAGCTACACTTTAAGCAACAGGTTTGGTTTCTACGTCTACCTGCTGACTGTTCCCCCCCAACGTGCTGTAGAAAGATTTTTATATTTCTTGTTAGACCGTTTCAACATTTAAAAAAAATACAAAAAAAAACAACCTCACACCAAACTCCAAACGAGTCTCTTCGGTCCATATTTTGGCGTTTTCTCTCCTCGCGACCCAATCTTCCATGTACAGTCTTTGGCGTTTTCTCTCCTCGCGACCCAATCTTCCATGTACAGTCAGTACCCGGGGGCTTCATACTGCGACGCGACGTCTGGTTGGAGCTACAAGGGGGTGACTCAGCGGTTCTTTGCTGTTTGTCGTTGATTGTCTGGAGCTTGATCTGTTTGAGGGGGGGGGTGCAGTATAAAGACAGAGGTGGTGGCGGCGGTGGTGTGTGTGTGTTTGTGTGTGTGTGTTGCAGTGTAGAGGCTGACGTCTGACAGCATCACAGAGGTCGGGAGGACTCGGAGCAAACAGTGGCTTATAACAGCTCGGCTGGAAGAGGTGAAGATGGTTGTGGTGGAGCGGGTGAGAGGGGGATGATTTGTTTCATGACTAGGCAAATTAACAATTAGCTGAATCTCTTTTTGTGTGTGCCAAGAAAATTGTTAAAAATGACGTTTTTGCTTCAAAAATGACTCAGCAGTTTTTTAAATTGTTGCCTGCTATGATTAATAATGAACTTTTAGCTCCAACTAGAAGATAAACATGATTTTTTTGACTTTTGAATTCAACTAACTTAACCGAGTTATGTCAATTTGTTTATAGGAGCTGCTACAATTATCATCAAATGCCAGATGTGTAAATGTCAGATGTATATAGCATTTAGCTGATGGAATGCAGAGAATTAAACATATAAATCATCAAACAAGCAGTTCCCTGTCAAAGCATCAACACACATTACAGCGTGTACTGCACAGAAGCACATCTACTATCATAGCCAATGTTTACTAAGAGCTGCGGACCTCCATCATGGCTGCCAGAAGACGCATTATGTCACATTAAAGTCCTTCATACAGGCCGGACTGGGAGAACGTGACAGCAGAGGTTTATTCTCTCTGAAGAGGGCTGCAGATACGGGCTGAGGAGACGAAACACGAGCGGACTAAAATGAGGTGTGTGCATTTGCATGATGGGAGGAGATGCGTGATGCGGGGGGGTACTGGACCGGAGCGCGTCATTGTTGTCGTTGTCTTCTCCTTATAGGACAGTGCTCTCAGTGTCCAGGTCACAGTCTCTGGGAGGAGGCAGGAAGGAGGAGGAGGAGGAGGAGGAGGCCGTCGCTGGCTGCTGGTCTACAGCGAGCTCAGGGACCAAAGCTCGACTGAGCCCTTTGAAAGACATCGCCGGGTCTGGAGAGTGAGAGGAAAGAAAGTCACGACGAGGACATCATCAGGTTTAACAAAGCAAGTTTAAAAAAGAAAAACAGAAAAGATTTTAGCTGTTGTTTGTGTTCGCAAGCAACAATAATCATGCATGGAGACGTTCACACACAACGTGAACACCGTACAAACACACATAGGAACAATGGCCATAATCACTAACATGTGCAGCTCCATGCTGGAGTATGAAAATTTTTTATAGCTGCTGCAATTATGCCATCCGATGCGGCCGTGTAATAGTTTCCACAAGCTCGAGAAAGCACTGTGTGTCAGGGTGGAAGTCTGAACAGCAGGTGGCGGTGTTCGGCCGTGAGCGGCAGGCGGTGAAAGTGGATGGAAAATGTGAAGTGTGGTGAAGCAGTTTTGAATTCATCAGCTGTGAAAGCAGAACGGTGGAGAAAATGGGAGCTGGAAAGCCCCGATGAAAAACAAAAAAAAAGGAAAGCTATGGAAGGAAAGGATATGTACATTTATCTTCAGCTGAGACACAAACGTTCAGGTTCTAAACATGCAGGTCGGGGTAACACATGCTTGGTTTAGGTACGAACATATTAATCAGAAAATAATTCACACTTTAAATGAAAACACAACAAAAACTGAAGATATGACAGCGAACGACGAGGAGGGAACGAGAACTCGCCGGTTCGTTCAGTCAGATCTTAAATCTTTGTAAGGAGAACATAAAGCAACAAAGTGATGAGAGAGTGATGTGATGTGGCTTACTCCATCAAACTCAATCAGTCGGTGTACGGATGGCTAACAAATTGAATAAAACACCGACATAAACACGGCTGGTGCTCTTTTAATGACATCATCTTAGTACGGCCTCTTCTTCTGGAGCCAACTCCAGATATTTACATACCACTAGTGGATGGAAACACGCGTTAATTAGCATTTTCTTTTGCCAATTATCTGGATGTTTAGTTAAAATCTGCGCTACGTTTAGATGGAAACAGTGAAGTGTTCGGCTCTACTCGAGGGTTGAAGGCCGTTCTCTTTCCTATAACTGGAAATGCCTCGTACTGCACTACTGTAGTGAGCGAGTGAGATAAGATAAGACTTTTACGACGTCAGCGTGTGTGAAGTAGCTATATATGTCAGCGTTTCTGTAATATTTATTGCTTCAAACTACTATCGGTTCATCGTCCCTCCTGTGTGTTTGCACCCTCATCATTAGGAGTAGTATCAGCCTGTGCAGGACTGTGACAGACGGTGTGTCAGTGGTGCATTTGGTCTGAGTAAATGATGAACAAGATGCCCGTGGTGATGGGTAATAATGGCAGAGGCGAACAAAAAAAAAGTGCAGGTGCTGTGAGTGAAAAGGTCAATAACAAACCTCTCACAGCGCCTCTTTAACCTGTGGAGGTATTACAATGCAAGACTGTTAGAGAGAGAGAGAGCACACTGAGCAGTGAAGAAATAGTAAAAGCAGAACATGCAAGCAAGAACGACACGAGACGACACTCACCCATCATCTTGTAAGCAGTGGCACAGATCCCGTTGGTGTCACTGGCCGGTGTGGTGGGCTGGGGTGGTGGCGGGACGCTCGGTCTGTTCCGGGGTTTGGGGACGGGTCGCGGCCGGGGGAGGGAGCCCGACTGGTAGGGGGACGGGGACGGAGGGGCGACTGCATCCTGGGTGTTGTTGGAGGGCGGAGGGGTGTCAGGAGGGGACGGGGTGCCCGGAGGTGAGGGGTCGGCGCTCCGCTGGTCCCCGCCGGACTGGCCGAGCGACGCCTGCTGCGGTGGAGGGCTGGCCTGCGTCGGAGGTTCTGGGGGTGGATGGCTGGGCGCCTGGATGGGGGGCTGGTTACTGGAGTGGCGTCTGGGCGTGGCACACGGCTGCGAGGTGGGAGAAGTGGGCGAGGTGGGCGAGTGGCTGGACAGGGGTCTGGGGGTAGGACTGAGGGACTGGGATGAGCCTGAGGAGGAGGTTTGGTTCAGTGAATTACAGGGCTGGCTGGGTGGAGGGTTTGTCGGTTTGGGAGGGGCGGGGGCCTGCTTCTTGGTACCTGAAACATGACGGTGAAAAAACAAATGTGTCTGACAGTATACTGTACACACTATGTCTATGTTAGCAGCTGAGACATGCTGCTTTACACAGAAAGTTCCCATAACAACTCCAGAAACACAAAAAATGTATTTTTAATTTGAAAAATGGAAAAAGAGAGCAACTGTTTCCACTGAACAAATAAAAGAATAAAAACTCAGTAATCAACACTGAATATCTTCTTTGTTTAATATGCACCAAAAACTAAATGTAAGAACAGTTCAACATTTTTGCAGACTCTCACGCAGCCAACTGTCTCCCAACATGTCAAACTATTTCTTTAAGAGCCAAAAAGAACAAATATGAGATTCTAAACGCTAAAATAAACTGTATCCCTGCGAGCTCGGTCTACCTTTGACTTCAGTCTGAAGTTAGAAATCACAAAATTATCACCACATGAAGTGCTGAGTAAGTGCATACTAAGCTCTTAAATGTAGGCTGGGGCTAGTTTTCCAAGTGATCGAAAAGGTTTCAGAATCAATTCTCTGTATTAAGAGGAAGTGAGTGCATGTGACGGTTCAGTAAAAACCCCAGCAGTTCGGTTTGGCAGCTACGTGATGGACTAGCTGTGAGCATATGATGAGTCATCGTATGGATTAACATTCTTGGGTTCTCATAAAAGTCCTAGAACTGTTTCCCAAAATGGAAGAAAGAAAAAATGGAATCAACAGCATCGTGTCCATATTTCCTTGAACATAATACTTCTAATGACCTGGATGACTGACAGGCTCTTACCTCTACGCATCATATGTGGACTGGGCCCCATGGATCCAGCCCCTGGAGTTCCGGTGCCCAGCTGGCCTGCAGCCTGGCCTCCTCCAGCAGAGCCGTTCCTCTGCAGCAGAGGAGTCTGGGCAGGTGTGGAGTCACGTAGCTTTGGGTTGCTTTAAAGGAGAAGAAGAAAAAAAAAGTGTTTTAAACCTACAGGCCTTGTGAAACTCTGGGTTTTGCTTGGATGTTTTAAAGGTTAGACTTATCCGCCATGTCAAGTTCTGGAATATCAAACCACAAAAATCTAATCTGGGTGTCTCATCTAAATGCACCTTCCCAACCGAGTCTGTAGGACCAAAAGAATGCTGAACTGAATGGCGTTATCTGTCTGGATATGAATGTTGTCCTTTCACCAGCTAAATCAAAGACACCCTTCAGTCGCTGCATAATAGACACCAATGTCCCAGCCCTTTTCAAAGCAGTTTGGGCCAGTTAGTGTGAAGTTCCTGCTGATTCCAGTGATTCGGGGACAGAAAACAGAGGGATGGGAAGTCGAGAGGCCCCTGTGAGTGACTGCTAGCAGGAAGACAGTGGCCATTGTTGTGCCGTGTCTGTGGGCTGAACTCAGACGTGTCTGTATAGCTGGAACTGGTGGTGGTGTAAGAAAACTTGTGGTTTGGCTAGAGAAACAACGAGCCGCAAGATACCAGTGAAGCATGCATTAATAATCGCCTATGCTTCCAAGAAGCTGATCGGACTGACCTCATCAGTTCACAGAGTGGGCACTAATGTCTTCTAATAATGTCTGTAATAAGCAGTCTGGCATGCTGTGTCATTCTCCATTATCAGCAGAGATGCAGCCCTTACCTGAGCTCCTCTGTGTGCTGGGCTAGAAGCTGCTGAGCTGCAGCGAGAGCAGCCAGATTCTGCGCCAAACTATGTTGGGAAGTGTCAGTCCCTGAACCCCCTGATGGAGCTTGTGGCTGAGGCTGGGGCTGGGGCTCGGCTGAGGGCTGGGGGACCTGCCCGGCCCCGTGCCCCTGCCCTGGAGCCTCCACAGGGGGTAAAGGAGGCTGGAAGGCGGGTGAAGTGTGCTGCTTTCTACCTAAGGTGTTACTGCCTCTACGGAGGGTGTGGTCCGAGTGCTTGTTAGGGGTGCTACATAAGGAGAGTAGGGAAGGGGGGATAGTGAAAGGAGGGGAAAAAAAACAAACAAACACCAAAGCTTTGATCAGAAAGTCACAGATTAGACCAGGACAGAGAATCACCATAACCCCAGAGCCCAGAGAGAAGTCATTACACAGTGTTAAGGATCATATTATAAAGATTCAATCAGATCTACCCCAGAATTTACTAGAAGCAAAAGAAGAGGACTAGAAAAGCATCTGGATTAAAGGCAACATTAATCCCAACGCAATTAATTGGAGTAAGTAACAAATACTGTAGGCCAGAGACACCAGGAGGTTTAGACGGAGGTCTAAGGTTGATTACTTGTCTTTGCGCGTCATGTCGTTGTCTGGTCCCACCATACTGACAGGCCTCTTCCTCTCAATGGTGGCACAGTCGTAGTCAAGGTGATTGTTGTGGTTGGATGCAGGCGTTGGCATCGCAAACATGCCGGACACGTTGAACTCCACATCTGTAGGAACAGGAAAGGCGAGATTTACCAAGACAGACTACCACACTGCTACTTTAAACAAGCCGATGGACTACTTGTAGAAAGCTGTTCCAGGAGACGGGAAGGGACTTGGAATACTCCCTCTGTTTGTTGAATTACATGACAACTTAAACACCCGTTTAGAGGTCACAGGTCCATTCTTAGATTTGTACCAATTAAAAGTTTCAAATGTGCCTGAAACTGTCCAGAGACTGTGAAAGAAGTCGCCCAGTAATCAACCAAGAACAAGCACAAACTGGTGCACTGTCCCATCATCTCTGTCAAATGGCCAGTTATGTAGACAGTCCACCATCGTCTTGACCCAAGATACAGGGACTAAAAGGCAGGCTTTGATTGGTCTAGATAAACCCTGACAATAAAGCAAAATGTTTGGACCGAACAAGTGAAGGTGTACTTTGCAACCCAAGTACAGAATTTAAAAACAGAAGAAGAGTGAGTGCACAGATAATGTTCTTTTTCTGATAATGGTGGAAAGGAACACATTGCTTTATTTTCTATCCACTGTCTTCATTTGCACTCACCTCATTTGATTTGGTGCATTTGTTGACACATACTAGCAGAATATGGGGAATATGGCATCTGTTAGTCGTTGAGCTGACCTCCACAGTACAAACCCACAGTTTGGGCAAACACAGCAGTGATTCTAATTGCGGTCCTGCTGACTCTTTCTTTCTAGGCAGGTACAATAATATTAATCATATTCGCTGTGCGTCCCTGGTGTAAAATAAGCCCCGATTGGCTACAGGGTGGGTCTGACTGAAAACGGCTGCTGGAGAACCTACCCTCTGGAAAGAACCAGTCAGCATGCTGGATGATGGGCTCCACGATGGCCACCACGTGCACAGAGGTAGCTGCAGCCATCTCAGCCAGACTCCTGGGTGGACACGTACAGATGAGCAAAGATTAGACGCTTTCTGACATAATGAGTGGCTGAAATAAGCTCAAATGACAGAGTGTCGTTACCACCCCAGACGAGGATCATGTCTCTTATTTCACTTGTTCTAACGAGTGACTAACATGTTGTATTGTATTAGCAATATCATCTCTCCCCCCTTCCTCTCTATCTCCTCTCACCCCTCAGTCTTGGCCCACATCAGATTGGGTCCCAGGACGATGGCGATGTTGCTAGGCGTCATTTTGTTCACCTCGCTGTCCTGAGCCAGTTTGGATAGAAACTTCACCAGATACCTGCGTGGAATCATGGGAGTCAATGAGCACAGGTGGAAACACTTTCTGGTGCAACAGAAGAAACTGAAGCGTTGCTGTCACGACGTTTCTCAGAACTAACCTCAGGTTGGTTTTATTGTTCTTTGGTAGCTTATCACATACAACCCAGAGAGCCTGCAGCCTCTTGTCGGGATCTGACACACTGTGAAAGATAAAAATAAATATGGATGATGTCTCCAGTGGCTAAATGTCCCAAATTAATTATCCCATTATTTCACACTGCTGCACAGTGACAATACTGGTATATTATTCCCGGTTATGAGCCTTGCCTGGATGCTTGGATCCATTCATCGTAAAGCTGATAAGACATTAGAGGTTCAGGGAGTTCCCTCAGGTACGACTTCAGTGCTCCTGAAACCACAGTTAAACATATTTAGGATATTTTTCAACATCATTTCATTACATCATTCAAATTATTTAGTCAAATATCAAACACTGAGCTGAGATTGTGGCTTATAGATTCCAAGATGACATAAAATACACCCTGAACCTCCACCGGGCACGTCTCTGTCTGTCATTTCAAACCCCACGTGGAGCGTTTCAGAAGTGGAGCCGAGCAGAGAAGCCTGCTTCTTGGGCGCTTATGAAACAGACCATGGCGGAGCCCGTGGGGTTTGAAACATTGACTAGAATGGCTGCGTATAGTGCCACACGCAAACGTGATGTATCCGTGCCTGGTGGAATCTAGGGGTTTGGTTTAAACACACTTTTACTGCCTTATGTAACACAACCGTATACAACTACAAAAATAAGAGAATTTGTTCAAGTGACAGAGACACTTTAAAAACGGCTTTGGGTTTTGACGTACCCGCAACAGCGTGGGGGTCGGAGTAGAACTCCTCCAGTTGCGACGTGGAACAGTCCAACGCTGCCTTTAGCTTCTTTAGCTTGGATGCCCCGGCTGCGATTCTGAATAGACCCTGTATGTACATAAAGACAAGTAAACCTCAGTAACATCACCAGCACCAGCACCAGCAAACAACAACAAAGCTACATATAGGCATTCAATGCGCACACGAGACCCCTTTTCTTTCACCCAATAACAGATCGACTCTGTACAAGTCCGTTACATAAACTCCCCCTGCCAGCTGCACATAATGAAACCTTAAAGCAGGCAAACAAACACACCCACCACTCACAGCACAGCGAGCTCTTTACTTTGACACATAAACAAAAGCTGTCTTCACAACATAATGACACAGACTGGACTCACTAGGGAATGAATAGGGAGACAAATAATGTGCTATGCAGTTAACACTTGCACTCTCTCTAGCTGTGTTTTTTTTTTTTTTTTTTTACACACACAGTAATCTGATTTATGGACAGGAGACAAGTATATCCTATTGTATTCTAAATTTGGGGAGGGGACATCACAAACATATAAATCTTTCCTGTGGTCTGATGGGTTTCTCTGGAACAGCATTACAGAAAACTCGGGCGCTTCCTCTGTTTATAGTTTGCCTGTCCGCCTCGAGTCTTAAGAAGTTCATGTGAACAAACAATTTACGGCTTGGTTTCAATTATATCAATGACCAGTGGAGCCGCTAATCGCAGCCACAGCTCCATGTGACTTTTAATGAGCTACGCCAGCACGTCTTTCACTTCTATATAAAGACAAGGAAAACAAAAGAGCAGTCAAGTCAGCCAAGCAAGCAAAATCTCATGCTGTCATTAAGAATTATACAAGGAATTAGTTTGGAGTAAGATAAGAGGTGACCTCTGAAATCATTTGAAGCTATCTGACTTTATCAATATTCAAAAGAGGCATTCTTCAGTTTCTGGCTACAACACGCAGCCCTGACATATGATCACTGTTGAAAGATGTAATTTATTTGATAGTTATATAATGTGTCAGATAGACAACAAATCAGTCAAAAAAAACCTCTGTATTCATCTTCTGAGGGAAATATTGTCTGCTTAAAGCTGAGCTCAGTTTTGGTCATCACATTTTGGTGCTGGGCAGGTCACAATAAACTAGTATTGATATTAACAAATAGAATATTGAATATAATAATCATACTAATAATAATATAATAAAATAATAATAATAATAATAATTAATAATAAGACAAAGAAAACATATGGATATAAGGAAATAAATTAATAATACAGTAACAAAGTAAAAAAGAAATCTAAAAATGCAAGCTGGGATTATGAATCATTGTTGTCTTCAAAAGGTTAATCTGCCAATTATTTTTATGAATCATTGTTGTCTTCAAAAGGTTAATCTGCCAATTATTTTTTGTATTTGGCAAACAAAATATCTAAAAATAGTCATTTTCCCAGAGCTCAAGCTGACATCTAAAGATGTCGTGTTTTTCAAACAATCAGTTCAAAAAGCCCAAAATATCCAAATTTACCACCACAGACAACTACGACCAGTTAACCACTTCATATTCACTTCTAAGAAGCTGGAACCAGTGAATTCTTGGCCTTTTTGATTAAATTCACTTAAAATGATTACTCAGTTATCTATAATGTTGCTAACTAAATTTCTCTTGACTAATTCGAACTCATTTAATTCTCATTAAAGCTCAAGCAATTATGTCCCGTTTCTTTCTTTATTCGACACATTGTGCATCAGTTTCTAATGTAAAAATATATCAAAAAAATATTGCACTTTTGTAGGCAAAGAAAAATTACAGAATCAATATAATTATACAGTATAAGCATAAGGGCACAGGACAAATCACAACACAGCATCATTTCTATGAAGTCAGCTGAGTCACTCCTGCTGCTCCAAACACCCACGTGATTGTAATTTGAAGCACATTCACCTTCCCTTTCTCTTATTGCACAGAAGGAGAGGGTGATTTGTATGAATTTGATTTCATTCATACAGTAAAGTGGCCTCCACCTATTCATAGAGCAGAATAATCACTTCCTGCCTCTCTGTCTTTAGTTCCTCACCTCTTCCTTCATGCCGGTCTCTAGAAGCATCATGACACAGGCCTCTAACGGCAGGGCGATCTCCCTCCCGCTCCTCTTCAGGTGTTCGTCCAGCCCGGTGCCAAATGCAGGCTTCTCTGTCCACGAGTCTAAACACAAAGACAGCAATTAATGGTGAGGGCAGAGAGGCAGCAGCTGGTAATTTTATTCACATTGTGTCAAATCTGAGGAGAAGTGATGGAATGAAGCAGATCGTTTGTATGACCCGTCTGTCACACTGGTATGCAATCCAAAAAAAACCAGACCAAAGGCACAGGAGTGGGTGCTAACAAGCCTGCTTCTGGTCTGGATGGCAAATTTCTGGGTCAACAACTCTCCCTCGGGCTGGTTCCTAACCAGTCCTCACTCCCCCTACAGGGTGCTGTCAAATAATAACCACATGCTCCGAGCCAGCAGGAGTGACCGTTGAGCCCTCGTTCTACGTTTGTGTGTGTGTGTGTGTGTGTGTGTGCGTGAGCTAATGTGTGAGCGAACGAGGAGGCAAAAGAGGTGGAGGAGCAGGAGGGGGGTGGCAAAACCTAGGTGGGTGTGATGCGAGAAAGGGTGGGGGGGCGTGTGTGGAGTTGGTGAGTCATCGCCACATGCTGGGAGACCAGGCTTGTCTGGTTTAGACCACATGTGTTTAGCACAGGAAAAAAAAACAAGCTCCTTGACTGTAAAACCCCTAGTGAAGGAGCTTGTAGAGGAGACGTGTTTGCAAAATGGAAAATTGGATTACTTTTGGAGGGCAAAGCACTGAAAACAGAAGACTATTCTTTAATATCTGGGCCTCAGTTGTGGCATTTAACAATTACTGCAACTGGAAGAACTTCTGGAAGTCCAGAAGGTAGAAAAAACAAGAGTGACATAATTGAAATGTGCAGTAGCTGGTTTCATTTCTCAAAACACTTAAATAAGAAACAGTTTCCCCTCCTTGCTGTCAGCACACCTTTGGGTATACTCCTCAAACTTCTCCAGCGTCTAACAGGAAAAGGTTTGTTTAAAAGAGGACACCGAACAACACAGGAACCAAAGAAAAACAGGGGCTGTCGCTCGGAAAAAGGCCCACATGCATTCTCCAGGAAATATATAAAGAGGTCCCATACCATGCGCCTCACAGAGCCTCCTTGTATGGAACTCTTTTTTTTTTTTTTTTAACAACACCGCAGTGTTTTGTGTTAAAGGGCTGTGTGCACATAAAGATGTTTGCGTATGTTACTACCTTGCTGTGCCTGGATGGTTGGCAAGACATTCTCCAGAACAGTGAGAGACTTTCTGTGGTAATCAGCTTGAGCTTCTAAGAGCTGCAGAAACAAAAACCACAGAGAGAAATAGACGGAGGGGGGTGAGTCGAATCAGACGAGCAGTAAAAGACATGACAGCAAAGTAAATAACACAGAGGGCCAAGTCTGTGTTCCCTAGTTCCTGTGCAGCTGTGAACATTCCCACAGAAAACACATGTTTGGCTTGTTGACATGCTGTACTCACTGTTACGAAGTAGCAGGCATAGTCCCCTTCTTTTGAGAAAAAACTGTACATATCTGCAGCGAGTTGATCCTGGGTAATAAAGGCAGGAATTTAAACAGTTAATAATAATCTTTTTCTCTTACTAGACCAAATGTCACAAAGAATGACAGTAAGTGAGACGGAGAGGAGCTGCTCTGAACGCTTAATGATTTAATAAATATCTCCCATCTTCACTACAAAGTGTCATACATCAAATAAACGTGCATTTCAGGAGGCACAAGGACAGACGTCAGAGGTCAGCAAAGCCTCTGGTCTGTGCACAACACGAGTCATAAATCCTCCCGCTGTTGGCAGAACTCAGTGAGGCTGTGAGGGAGAGCTTGTGCTAGGGGGGGGGGAACACAAGGCTCTGAGCTTCCTGGACAAAGAAAAAAAAAAAACTGACACATCGGGCAGCCACGCACTAAAACTCACCAGTGATTCAGTTCAATAGGAGCAAACACAGACTGAGCTGACAGGGCATTTTCAGGCGTTTGTGTGCGTCAGCAAACTGGGTCAGAGGGCCCAAGGGTCTCAGGAAGTCCAGTTGTTGCTTACTTTTTTTCCCCCAGTTTACACTTCTGACGAGGCCTACTTCCAGTTTCTTGAACTCATTAGGCCATAAATGACCTCTGGCCTACACATTCATTTAGGGTCAACAAACACTAACTCTTCTATCAGTCTATGAAGCAGGATTGCAATATAAACAGCATCACATACACTTCATCTATTAAAAGCGTGTCATCTGCACAGAATGACATCGAGCAAGTTTTATTATGGCCTTGCTCAGGTTGTGATTGGTAGCATCTGTTGCTATGACCTTGATAAGCTAGACGATAATGATTTCATATAAAAACACATGATAATATATATATTATATAATATTGAAGCTAGTTACCTTGCAAAGCTCCACTTTGTTCATGGACTCATCCATCTCCTCCTTGAGTAGGTCAGCCTTGGCCGTCAGTGCTTGAGTGTTTGTTCCTGAGATTATTGACTTGGTTGCCTGCAACCATCTGAGTTTGGAAAGGAAACGGAAAAACGGAATTTGTATAAACACGACTCGCCCTCAACTTTATGTAATGGAAGTCTCACGAAACTCTGATCTGAAGTAAAACTAAGCAGTGTTGATCAAATATGAATCAAGAGTCTGTTACCACAGTACCAATTTCTCACTGCAAGTGTTTTCAGATACATGTTTTAGTACTCGTTAGTTGTATTACGAGAGAGTTTCGGACCCGGCCCCCATGTTGAAAACAACCAGTTTTGGTCTTGATGAATCGACACACAGTATTAAAATCTCACACATACAACATAAGAGAAAGTGAGCTGTATACGGACAAACCTTGCTCTGGCAGAATCATAGTCCAGCACCAATTTGGCCAGCTGTTTCCTCTGCTTCAGGATGTTAGGAATGTCCACCTATGAAAATTATATCCAAAACAGACACAAGTTAGAAAAACACCAGACAAATGTTTTAATTATTTTTCCCGGATGATGAATACCTACAATAGTTCTCAGGTTTGTCATGGTTGACACAAAGTTATGGAGAATTTATTTCAGTTTTTTGAGAAGGTTGAAATGCGGAGTAGTGCAGCTTGTTAGGAGTGACAACTTGGACAAGAAGCAAACACAAAATGCAAGGTTTACGGGTGCAAAGATACAGATGACTGATATTGGACTTCTGTTTGAGAAACTCAACAGGTGGAAAACCACAGTCTGTAATGATAAAAGAGAAAAGGCCTCATGTTTCGCTAATGTTACCTGGCTTGGCATTTGTTTTGACTTCTCCTTCTCTAACCTTGCAGGATCACATTACTAAAACATTTGCAACCCAAAACACAGAAATTCTAAAATCCTGTTAAATAATTTATTCCACTATTATTAGACCAAACCGTAGGGATGTGACTACACAAACAAAAAACAGAAGGGTGTGAGGTTTCTTACCTCTGCTAGCTGGCTGAGGGGATCCAGAACGTCCTTCTCTATCTGCAGCTCATGTAGCATCAGTTCTGATGCCAGACGGTTCTCAGCGTCGCCGCACACTTCCATCATCTTCCTGTTAACACACCCATCGACACAAAGTGAAGGGAGAGGGAAGGATGTTAAAATGTCAACGTAGTCATGTCTCATTATCACATCAGCACTATAAAGTGAGGATGTGAGGTCTTCTACATCTAGTGTCATCACACATCTACAAAACATAATGCACGTAACAACCCAGAGGGATGACAATCTGTGCCGCCAGCTCCACTACCACTGTTCCCAATCAATAAGTGAAAGCAAAACCGGGTTATTGTAGCGTCATCATTTCTAGTTGCCCAAAGCACACAGTGACCTAGTGACATCTACATGAATCAAGGCTTTCAGGCAAATAAAAGCCCTGAGTCTTGAAATATATCAACAACACAGTCTGAGTTCACAGTCAACATGAATGCATCACATTTACTAGCAGAACAACTAGCGTACTTTCCCTTCCTCATTGCTTCCAGACAGACACATGGGCTGCTGTGTCAACTTGAAACCATTTACTTTCTAGATGCTCGACTCTGTGTGTTGCTCTCGGTAACAATGAATGATTTTAACCTCATATTAAGAAAAAGGGAACTACTAAAAGTCCCGTCTGCAAAAAAAAACAAACTGGAAAAGATTGCTTGCCCTGAATACATGGCCTCATTTTTCACACTCTCTGGGGTCCATCTGCTCCATTAGCAACAGTTGCCAAGGATGAGCAATTGGTTATTCAGCCTGTCAATTAATCACACACTCACCCTATCAAGGAGTCTTCTCCCAACTGGTTTCCGCCTTCCACCATCGCCTGGGATAGGGAAGTCAGGGGAAGTTTTTTCTGTGGTGTGGAAGAGGGACAGATGCAGACAAATGATTAGACTGATATTGAAATAGAAACCACTTAAAAATATCCACATGCACACAAAGTACCCATTTAAATACAGTAGCTTCAGTATTTGATGTTCAAGCCAATGGAAAAATCCATCAAGGACTTTCCATCGGGCAGAAAATTCACAGTCAGGAAGAGGAAAAGAGCTTTCTGAGCAAAGGAGGAAAATACAGATGTTTAATGGGATTTAAGATGCAAACTAGGGAAGTGAGATGTCTATCAAATGACGACAGCACTGGGGCATATTTTCACAGTCACACAGTTCACCTTTGTGCCAAACATCTATGAGTGTTCAACATCCTGTTTTTACCAGAGAATCCCACAGGGTGAAAGTGTCATGCATAGAGAATAAAGATGACAGATGCCTGAATGGGAAGTGGAGCAAGTGGCGTCGAGGACCAGAGAGGTGGAATAAGTTATTAGTGTTTTTACCTGACCGTTTCCTGTATAGAGGCGTGGTACGGACTGTGGTGCATTGTTGGGTGGTGTGGGGTAAAAAAAACACAAAAGACAAATCATAGACTGTAGGCCTACTGTGACAACAGTGAGAACTAAAACTTTGTGTGGGAAATGCTATCAAAACTGAGGTTATTACACACCCTGGAACAGTTGATTGATCGGTTTTAGTTAGTTTTTTTTAAAAAGTTGAATTATTTGACAAAGGTTTTATTGTAACAAGCTTACATGTCTCTTCTCTGCATCTGCACCGATGTGTCCCTGTAGACATGACACCATCCTCTTGTGTGTGTTGTGGGACACCACACGCACCAGCTCCATGCGCCGCTCAATCTGCGGGTAAGACAAGACACGCGAGAACAGTCATCAGTCGTTGCAAGTTGCAACGATTCATAAGCTGCGAGTTAGATGAAAAGTTCATTTTGGAAACTCTGACGATTGTAGAAATGTCCCCGTTTTAAAATTAAAACATAATTCAAGCTTTATTTTGAAAAACCTCTTGACTTGACTTGTTTGCAATCTTGTCAGAACTGTTAACGTTGTCTCCATAAACCAACACAACCGTGTGTCTGCAATGTCGATGGCTGATGAGGTCCAGTTCCATGCTGGGATTTGATTTGTAGCTGCCTTGAGCGAGTCGGGGATCAAAGGTCACACATGATTGATAAGCCTTGTCCCTGTGGAACAACGCTGGAATGTTATCTTTGAAACACATGACTCATCGGAAGTGTTTCTATAGCAACGGCCGCTGGGCTGCGACCGAGAGCGAGGGGTTCTTCGGCTTTAAAAAAGGTCTTTTTGATTACACAGGCTTTCTCCTGTCTGCTAGTTTAACTGCACAGATGCACTCTGTGCTTTTAGCCTGACAAGATATAATACTGTCATTGATGGGAGTCACTGCTATTCTGAAGGCCAAGTGAAGCGCTGCAGGGTGATTATTCACTGCCCTTGTCATGCCAGGTGCCTGAGTGGGACAGTCAGAGGCATCATTAGCCATGAATAGAACTGATGATTGGAAGTTACTGTTGGAGTCTGCTTGAAGATGCAAGGAACTGGTTTGTGTTGGCAGGGCTTGTGAGAAAGTCAAAAGCAGATTGCATGCACGAGATCCAAACCGAACAGGTGTGTCTTCTGTTGATTTTTAGAAACAAAAAAAGAAAGCACAACTGTTGAGAGAAAGTGGAAGTCTTCAAGTTTCTCAGAAGGGAGAAACATGTACTCAAGAGTCAGGACAAACAATGTTCCAAATATAAATGGGAACACTGAGGTCTAGAGGGCAAAATGAGCAGAAAAGAAAGGAGACGAATGCAGAGGGAGGATCAACCAAATACCAGACAATTGTGTTCCAAAAACAGAATGGAGGAATTCCACAGCAGATATCCGCCTCCGAACACCGCCACCCCCCCTCCCTCCTCTCCTTTTCCCTCCCTGTGTTCTCGCGCTCTTACGTCATTCCCGACCCATGTTGGCCCCCGGCATTCCCAAAACAGCTGGGTCAAATACAAACTTCACCAAACACACACTTTGACCGTGCATATATACACACACACACAAAATAACACGGTTTCATAAGCTACAGGCTTGGGAACACTTGGGTAGACTCAGCCTAGTTAGTACCTGGCACAAATCAAGCCGGGGATTCCCCTCCCTGTGCTCTAAGACGATGTTCCAGTGTGGGTGTACTGGAAATGTTTGGGTTACATGGCACTGGGAGTATTCTTCTTCCTTTCATTGTGACAAACTGGGGTTACACGCACACCACCACCATACAGTCCAGAGAAATAGCAATGTGGAGAGGTGTGGGCGAACCTAGGCCAAAAAAGAGAGGGGCAGGGCGTGTTCTTCCTCATGCTGTATGATGAGGTCAACACATGGTCAATCCCATGACGTGTCACTGAGCAGGGAATCCCAATACTGAGTGGGATAGACGGGGTAGAAAAAAAAAGAAACAGAGGGTGTCTGTGTGTGATTGTTTGTTTATTGGTTCCTAAGAGAAAAGATGTTAACATGTCTGGACAAGTCTAGAATGAACAAAAATAACATAACATGACGCATTAAGGGTGGAATTGGGCAATGAGGCACTAATGGCAAACAAAATCCTCTTTGTTTGTATTGGGTATATGTAACAACAAGTGTTCAAATCGGCTGGTTGCTACCTTAGAAAATACCCTCAAGCATTACACACAGCTACAAGGGTGTGTGCATGCAGGCACCCTGGTATTTCTGGAGTATTTCTAGTGGTACTCCCCCCACCACCACCCCACCACCCCATCCACCCTCCTGTGGATGAGCTGCTATGTAAGGGGAGCAGCAAGGAAGGAATGGACAGCTGGCATAGGAATGCTGGGTAGCTCTTTGGCTCACTGGAGGACAGTATTCAAAAAAGGGCTTGACATGAAGCGGGCTAAGAATACGCCAAATGCCAAAGATACACACCTGAGATGTAAATGGGATCAAATGATGGCCGACCAAGCAGATGGTGGCTGGATGCAACAGCAGATGATAGAAGCAAGCGGCAAACTCCGTGGCTGTGAAGTGAAGCCAATGCGAAAGGGCCAAAAACTGTAGTTCCTCAAATGACCAATAGAGGCCGGCTACAGAACAAGTAAATCTCCATAAGCCCCATCTATAGCTAATTTTCACGTTCATGACAACTGTACTAAATCTGAATTTATATTCAACTCACCTATTCAAATTATATTAAGGCCACTTTGATTGACAGGTGGGTGCCCTTACAGATGGCTTATTTGAGCACTCAGGCATCATTCAGCTTGCTTCAAATCTGATCCCCATCTTTGCATCGAATTTTAGATTAACCGGGAGGCGGAGGAGGCACCACCATGGCGGGAGCTTCAAAAACCCATGGGTGATGTCACACATACACTGTCCATTCTTGTGGATATAACCCGATGAGCTAAGTGTAGCTAAAAGTCAGACAAAGTGAATCTCAGACGGTGTTTCCAATGTCTACTTTGAAAGATTTACAGATTTTGCACCATGAAAATCAGTGTGCCGTGTATGGTGAGAGGGGAATTGACAAAAACCCCCATCTGTGGTAGAAGGAGGAATGGGAAAGAACATAGCTCACATAGCAACACTGCGCAAATATGGATGGGTTTAACTAAAAGGATAAACTGAGAATTTCTGCTTCGGGTGGAGGAGCAACACAGCCATGTCAGGAATTAAGGAGGTCGAGTGATTTCGATCTGTCCATCCCTTACTCCCTTTCCTTTATCAGTCAGCAGTGTTCCTAAGAAGTGAGACACAGAGCCCACAGAGTCTCAGGGGCTGATTCCCAGAGAGAAGGCAGAACAATTGTGTCTTTGAGCAACAGTGAAAGTCAATTGTCAGACTTAATATAACGACCTCTCCTCAGTGAAAAGTACCCTAAGCGGTTAGTCACCACTGTTCACTTGTCTACTTGCATTATAGCAACTCTAAAGCTAAGTCTGATGTTCTCCCTGTCACTGCAATGTACTTTTGCCCAGATAAAGTCTGATGTCATTAGGTTTTCTTGGTTGAAGGGAGGTCCCGTGGCTCAGGTTCTACCTATTTGGCAATCTCCTGGATTCATACTCTTTACTTATGTTTCACAATCTACATATATCTGTGTAATTGTCATTTTTCTTTGTGTGGTCTGTCGAGAGAAGGTTGTACGGTTCAGGCCTCACCTGAAGTTGTTCCAGTGTCCTCCTAGAACCACATTCTTTACATACATTGTATAATCTACATATGTATCAGAAGTTTTGGCGGTCCGCCAGAAAGGAATTCCTCCTCTGGCTCTTCCTAAAGATTTCCGCCATTACCTCCCAGTTGAAAAGGTTCATGTTGGGAGAGTTTTTTCCTGAACCTTGCATTGCTGTTGCTGTGTTGCATGCTGTATGGATTGTACTACCCCCTGAGGAAAATTGTGATTTTGGGCTATGTAGATAACATTTCACATGAAATGAGAGTGTTTGTTTATGCACCGTCGACAAAAGAGGGTGGGGAGAGGGATAATAACAATAAAGGGTGTCAGACATTGTGGTTTCAAGTGTTCTCAAGAAGTAATGCAAAGTTTATTTTATGACACATTCCGTTCAAACACAAAGATGATCTTCATCGCTGGAATGTCTTTGCTGAGTAGCCAGAATTTTCCCACAACAGCACCTGCTTTCACATGTGCACACAGAGTCAGAGAGATATATGAGCTTATATAAAGACATCCACAGCTACACTGACCTCTGCGCAGCTTCTCGAGCCTTTGTTGTTAACTACGTTAGTGCTTCAACGTGTGAGCAACAGAGTTTGCAGGGCTTAATTTTAACACCAGCTGAACCCACAGATGAGCAGTCTTCATCCAGAGACGAGGCGATATCAATTGATATCAGCTGTTGCTTGGCTGGCATGTAAACTTGCTTATGTTTGGGCTTGGTGAGCACATGGCCCAGCTGCTCTTTAAACTTCAATCAGACGAAAAAATTAATTTTGCTTTGGTGTTTGTTCGACATCCAATATATAGACAGCTCAGGTCAGATTGTAATATCAGGACAGGTCAGTGCACAGGTGTAGTAGCTGTGGAGTCAAACGTGTCGAGAACAGAAACTTAAAAACCTCCATATATCGGCTCAATTAAAGTTGTTTTAATCAGTAACAGAGAAGCTGATTGATGTTTATTCATATTGCCGACGCTGCTGATTATTACCAAGGAAAAAATGCAATCATATGTAATGGAGAATGACACACAGTAAACTACACTAGGCTTTATTAATGATTAATACAGCTATAAGGTAAGGGGCAGGGATCAGTTAGTGAAATTAGCTGCTGTAGCCTTGAAACTGCTGGAATGGTAGAACATGACTTCTGTCACTAATTCTATTGTTTTATCTATATGATGGAACCAAAACTTAATTTATACTGTATAATTATGGCTTTCAAAAACATCACACCATTTTAATATTCTTACTTTCTGTGTTATACTTAGATATCTGAAAATATTACCAACATTCTTCCACTTTTTAGCCATGGTGCTGGATGCAGTGTGCACTTCCTCCTGATGGCTTACTGTTGAGCGTGTCATTTAATTTAACACAAATTACTTTGGGAGATTTACTGAAACTGGCTGATTTGAATTGATTCAGAAGGGGACCTCTGTGTTAAGTGCTGGTCACAGCTCTCCAGTCGGATCAATGATTTACCTGTAGGAGGTCATCGCTGAGGACTTCTGTTTTCTCCGCTCTGTGGGTGAGAAAAGACAACAAGAGAGTGCACAGATTAGCTGTACTTCAACACAGTAGTGTGTAGTCACTGTAAAAATATCTGACAAATTACGCCGCCCCCGGAAAGACTGGTTTCCACACTCAGCTTGAAACAGTGTCAGGTACTGACCTGGACATCCGTGGGAACGTTTCAATAGAGGGTGGGTCTCTAAAGCCGGTTGCCATGGCTCAACCAGTTAAGTAACAGGCTGATATCCAGGCCAACATATTGGACTATAGCTGGATGGACTGTGACAAATTTGATTTGTATCTGATCGTGAACATAACTAATGCAGAGGCTCTGTTAAGCTAAATGAGAAGGCATGTTTCTGTTTTGACTTCCTTCAGCCACAGCGAGCCGGGCTTGGGGTGTTGTGTACAGGGTATGAGCCTATTAATAGTTGGGCTTAGAGAGGTCAGACAGATTAGATTCACTTAAAGGGAGAAGGCTGTGAAACACAGTCTCAGCTCATACTGCTTATCAACGCCTTCACACAGGGCTGACTGCTTCTGTGGCTACTGGGGGGAAACGGCAACACTGCAGTCAGGGGGACGCTGACTGGAGACGAGCTGAACGCTGCTGTTCACTGTAAGACAGATGACGTCTAGATTGTAGCGCAGCTGTAGAAAGATACTTCAACTGCTGTATTGTTATTTATTTTTTAAGTACAGATGGTTTATTATGAAGCAAACACAACCAAGTGGGATGGGTAAGAGGGCAAAAAACATATTTTAGTAGCCTGTCAATTCAGTTTTTACTTTACTAATACAATTACTGTACCGATGCAGTATCAGTGCACTCGTTTTCACAAATTTAAGAATTGTTTTTGTAATTACCCTGAGAGATAGTCAAGTTTTCCATATAATAATGACATTAACATGAAAAGTAAAGAGCTGAAATGTCTCATTATGTACTGTTCTTAGGCCCGATGATATGCAGCAGGTGTCTGTGTGTTTGTGCTGACACAGATCTTTCCTTTTTGGTCTGTTTTAATGTGATTTTTGGTTGTACGTTTAATGTTTTGTTTATTTTCTGGTTTTCTAAAGTCCAAGTTTTTGTAAAAAAAAAAAGAAAAAAGAATAAACACTTAATATGCAAATATCAACACTTAAGCACGTTCAAAACACAACATTATGCAAAACATATGCTTGTAAGTCTGCCTGCATGCTCCAGCTTTAGGGTTTATCCTGTGTGCTAATGCACACCAGAAGAGACAAACTGTCTTGTCCATGGTTGGAAAAGATCTACTCAGCTAACAGCTGTCAGTTGTAGTAAAGTGTTGAAGTCTTTTAAGTGGTTGGTGAATATTTCGATTCTGCATATGAAAAGCTAGTTTCTAGTACATCTGCTAACATAATAAGTACCGCAGCGTTTCCATGGATGTAAACCTTTTATTGTACCTTGCTGTGACGATGATTCTCAGGAAAGCTGAGGAAGCTGATATCCATCTGATTTCATGTGAACTGCATAATACTACCAAGGAAATAGAGGTAATGAGCTGTAATATGCCTCTATTCCCTCGTCACGTGACTCAGACTTTCTGTTCCTTTACGGTTACTCAGAACTGTGGAAGCTTTCAGCCTTCTGACCTGTAGACAGTCGCTTGCCTGCATTTTGGGTAACTGGAGCTCTAAATGAAGCCTCGGCCCTCCTCCAAATACGGCTCTTTATGAACTATAGTAACCCCGTCACAGCTGCTTTCAATTACAACACAGAGGCAGGCAGCAGGGAAGAAGCAGAAAGAGACTGACAGAGAAGAAGAGACGACAGTTTTGGGGGGTTCCAGTGTAAGAAATATAAATACAGGGATGTTTTGGGGGGGAGGTTAAAAACTCCCGAACGTGCCAAACCAGCAGAATCTAGAGACGAATGGAGATGAATGGAAAGCTTTTTTTTCCTCTGGAGGAGAGCCATCACCATGCTGGTGAGCTCACACGTGCAGAGTGAGGACCTATAACCCACAAAAACCTACAGGCAAGACTTCCAGCTAGCTGAGGAAAAAATGTGAGCCGCACACACATTATGCACGCACACGTACTGTAGAGAGCGTGATTATAAAGCCACAATATGGAATCCATGTTCTGGTGTTGTCTACATGCCGGAGAGCTCTTTGTGTGGTCCTTTTGAGGGTATAATCTTTAAAAAAAAACAGTGTGTTCATCAAGCAGATTTATCCTCTCATGAACATGCCGGATCATTCACTTTACGTGCACACAGATCTATGCACTATCTGCTAGCACAAAGCCTGAGTTTGATTGATCAGAACATGTGAAGACATTTATGTTCCTTATGTTCGAAGCTCTTGTAAACTCCAACAAGCACACACACACTGAAAAAATAAAAAGACAGGCTCTGCGGCAGCCTGGGCAGAGCCCCCACACACACACACAACAACAACAAAACAACAATTGTTTTGCTGGCATCAGCTGACCTAGAGTGAACGGAGCTGACCCCCGTCTCGCCTCACCGGAGCGGCAGCCTTTTAGAGAAAGTGTGTCACCGTGTGTGCCGCATGTGACTTCTTCACAACAGGAGAAACCTCGTCGCACAGCCGAGGCCGCTGCATCCGAATGGTAACCATGGCGATCTACTATCAAGGGTGCAGAGGGGAGTAAGTGAATACTGCTGCCATAAGCACAATAGAGCGGCTGTTAGTGGCCACTCGACACAATCAAGGCGCTGAGGAGAAGGGAGGGGTCTGCCTCTTACGGTTGCAACAGTTGGCAGCTTAAAGCATAAAGGTAATGGATACTGGACCCAGATGAAAGGAGCTGGAGAATAATTGAGTGACTCAGTCCATAGAACCTCTCTAATGTGGCTGATTATGTGTGTTGTTAGGCTAACATTAGACCTGGGCAAGAGAGAGCAAAACATGGAGGTCACTGTAGGACGTTTATCCAATGTGTATTGTTGTGGTATAAAGATCAAGCACAGCTTCCTTCCTGGTTGATATTTATATCCCAATGATTCATCATTTTGTCCATATGATAAGTGTTAGTTAATAGTGAGAAAAGTCTTTCAAAATGTGTTAACGATGTAACAAATTAGCTTGTTTTGTCCAAACAGCAGTTCAGAACCAAAATACATTTAGTTTACAATCATAAGATAACAATTCAAAGCAAATATTTACATTTGAGGAGGCAGAAATTGGCAAATATTTACCATTTTTGCTTGATTAACCAATTATTATTGGGGGTCAGTCCGTAGGGACAACCGGAGGTTGGCTGGTTGTGTGTGTGTGGGTGTGTGTGTGTGGGGGGGTGTGTTGATCATCTTTTCAGTCCAACTTAACTAAAAAAAAAAAGTTGTTTTTTTAAAATCATTACTTTCCTTAAGTCAAGACTAACCAACCGTACACCGTTTCCTGTATCCTGATTCCTATATAGAATGTGGATGTGAGCAAAAAAGACTTGACGGCAAACAAACGGCTCAGTCTCGCAGGTCACGTCTATCACTATCAGAAGCACAAAAGCATCCCAGCTGACACACCTCTTTGTCCTCGAGGCACTGGCTTGGTGAGACACAGTGGGAACGCCCAGAGTCACCTATCCTTGTTAATTCAACAGTGACATTTCGCTGATCCCTGCGGGGTGAAGCGTCTTTTCAACACGGCTCCCTCTCGAGTGAATCAAGGACTTGTACAGACAATGGGGTCCTCGTCGATTGCAAAACGCTGCGCTACTGAGAAGATAATTATTGTTAGATAAGACATCAAAAAGCATTATATAGTGTCACTATACAAGTGAATGAGTAACAGTGAGAGCTCAGATGGAAACTGGATTATTTGTCACCTCTCTCAGTTGAGGTGATAACAGGGCAGATTTATTGTAAGCTCATATCTGTATTGATTAGTTAATTGACGTTACTCTGATGTGGCAAAACAACTACCGTACCAACCCAGATAAACACAAAGTGATGCAGTAATTACACTAATGGGGTGTGTATCAGGGTTACCCCCCATGAAAATGGTTAGCCGGGGTTGTGTGTCTCTGCTTTCTCAGCCAGCGTTGCAACATGCTGCTCTCATTAATTGCTGCAAAGCGAACATGTAATGTTATCAATCGATCAATGTCAGCTGCTGGGCTGAATCAGGATTAAACAAACAAGATGTAGTGTTGTTCATTAACGAGCTTTAGCGGGGACCAGACCAAAAAAACTGTTCTGTGTTCAAAGGGGCCCTGGTGTTTACCAGTGAGACAATGAAAAACAAACCAGGAAGTGCAGTTTGAATAACAGATTAATGCGTTTAAAGGATTATCAGTCACACACACACACACACACACACACACACACACACACACACTGCACAACAGTTACACACAGACAGGATCTGGGAAGTTATCACTGCTGCAACTATTTGTCCTTCATCGTGACAACAGCGAGGCAACGTGCATGTGATGGGACAATGAGGGAAATTGCCGGATGATGTCACACCGCACCGCAGCAGAACTTGAGCCCGGTTCGAGGGACACGGGCTAGCTTTCCCCCCCTGTTTCTACTCTGTATGCTAAGCTAAACTAACAGGCTGTTGGCTGTAGCTTCATATTTAAGTGATAGATATCACCAGAAATCTGAAGAGCATAAAGAGTATTTCCCAAAATATTGAGCTTCTGCTTTATTAACACTAATAAAAGTGTAATAATTCCTATTAACCTTGCATATGTCAGATGGGCGGGGCACCTCTGCTATAAATCACTGCAGAGGAACCCCGTATGACCCAAGTGTGACAAATGTCACTCTGAAATGTTCACAAACCAACCACAGTAACTCCGACCCAGTTGCTACAGTCTAAAAATCGCTTGAGTAGACGACAGCTCAGGGCACCCAAATAAGCTCAGATGTGTTTTCCTGGTGCACTCCGTCCACGCTCCCTGATTGGATCGCGCCATCTGAACCTCTTATTATCAAATTCTTTCCTCAGCCACTGTGAAACTCTTCTAAGGCTGATTGCAGGGTGACGTCATTAATCACAAGCCAATCAGACTAAATGTAGAAACTGATGATCACCTGTGGAGTGGAAAACCGTGACCTCAACGTAGGTCAGTGGAGCATTATTACTTTATCTTCATACAGATAGTGGATATAAATTATGACGCCCTATCTATATGTTATCTCCTTTAAGAAGTGCTACTATCTGATGACGTTAACCTGCAGCACACGTACAAGGGCAGAAAGTTGGCTCCCCCGCAGGGAGCTAAAGATCCTAGCTGACATCAATCTCCTCAGCTTTCTTTCTCCTCTTCTCTAGAAAGCAACGAGCACTGACTCTGGGAGGCAGCTTCCTGTTTGTAGAAGAAGAAGGAGAGATTTCCTTAGTGCGGCTGCTCGCTGGACACAGTGTTCTGCCTTTGCACAATCACAGGAACCCAGGGGGCAGCGGAGAGAGGGCCCTTTGCACTCCAAACTTTTGCAGATGCGCGCACACACATACGAGCAGGCACAAACTTTTAATGGACAAAGCAGAGCGCGTGCACGCTTCGCCCCTAATCCAAACGCCGACATATCACTCGTTCGGCGGGGTCATGTATGTGCAGAGTCTGCGATTAACCCCAACTTGTGCAATACAAAGGAGCAAGCAAAATACTGCACGCCCGCCCCGCGTTCAAATGTCTGTTTTATGCATTACACTCTCTCCACTTCTAATTTACTGCAGTTGGGGGAAATTATGAGTATTCCAGCTGCCCTGTTCCTCCTGGTCTTGAATTTTAGCTGGAGGAACAGGAACTCTTTGCAGACTCTGCTGATAGTCTTGCCATCAAATAAACACTGCAGGCAAAGGAAAAGGAGGCAATTACTGTATGTAGTGCATCTCTGCCAAACACCCCATTTCTATCAGTCCATTAACAAATCCCCCTGATTTGTCCGCCAGCCTGTAATTATTTCCAATTTCAGTCCATCTATCTAACATGGAGCCTATGAAATGACAGAAAGAATTACTATTGCTCATCAAAAATTACAGTTTGTTCCTCAGATGCTGCAACTTTATGTTTTAATAAATAAACAGAGCTATATTTTCTTTCCTGATGGCTTATTTTATGCTAGAAGCACTTCATGTATTCCCTTCAGGTTGTTATGGAACGCAGAAAAAGGTCCCATTTCACGCATGATGGTAAGAGTTAGACTAATAAATAACTCGGGGATGATTAATCATTATTTAATGCTGAGGAAATTCATCAAATATTACGTATAATCCAATTATGCGTTGACCTGTTAAACCCCTGTTTGTATGTGTTGATGCAAAGCAGTTCAAAGATAGTTAAAATGAGCTCTTTTGGCAACTTTTGTTAACGTCTTGGCTTTTTTTCTTGAATTTCTACATCAACATAGAAATATTTCATAATTTTCAAAATGTGGAAGCTGTAATTCATTTTGGCAACCGCTGCCGCTGCCTATTTAAAGATGGCACATTATTGTTTTCAGCCTGTTGGTTTAGCTTTATCTGGTACCATCCAGTACTGAGTGGGTGCACCCGCTGTTCTGCCCCGAGGTGCCAAACACTGTTGACTCCCCTTAAACACACACACACACACACACACACACACACTTAGAAACAAACTAAACACACACAAAAAGCCACACACCACAACCTCTCGTGATGAAAACATCCTCTGACATGTCTCACCCTCCCCGTCAACACAGAGTCAGGCCGAAGCCATCGCTACTTTTCCCCTCTCTGGTTACACAGGGACACCGTGTGTCATCACGCAACAGCATAACAGCACAAGTTAACAAGCCTAAAACACTCAAACACACTGTCATTGTCCGAAATCATGCTCCTTCACAGAGGGTGGATGCGTTCACTTAATAGCTTCGACGCTGCAGCCTGTTTGAAGTTCAGAGGGAGTGGAGACAGATACACATCTATCACGCACACGCATTCATCTATTTGATATGTTTTAAGTTTGATGCCTGGTTGAAGCTCGGCATCTAGGGTTTCATAAAGGGATAGGGGGAGGCTCTTACTGCCACTTTATCAGCACAGGAGTGAAAGTGAACCTTGCTGTGTATGGTGCAGAGTTTATAACAGCTGGTAGCACATTAGAGAGTTTGTCTGAAATCAGCTGCACAGCTGGGCACCAAAGGTTTGGCTTCTGGCTAGTGACGCACACATATACGGTCACAATCTCATATCGGTTATCAGCCGATATCGTCTGAGTGCGAGCCCCGATTACTGTCCTGTGGGGAAACTGGTACTGTTATGATACATTTGTCTTTTTTTTTAGGTGTAGCTCATGCCACATAATACACTGTCAGGTGTGCACATCTCACACAGCAAACTCAATTCTTGCACAAAGGACAGATAGATATGTGAAATCTTCTCTTGGATCTGCTGACAGAGATATCCCTACACTTGATCCATATGTTTCCCAGAAATCTGCATGACATTTTGACAGCAGACTAAGACCGAGAGACTGAGGAGTGGGGGGGGTCAAAAAATGCACCATCACTGCTGTTGTTCATCTCCCTTGTAGACTGAGCTCACAGACACTGCGTAGATGGCTGATTCAGTCTTTGGAGGAGGACATCTGGTTAGACAGACAGCAGGGTGGACCACAAGGACAACAACACTGCCTCATCATCCAGTTTTTATTTACATTAGGAGTCACACTGTGTTTTAAAGCAAATGATTCACTCATGATAAGAGTCAGTGCTTGTCAACACAGCCAACAGATGATGAGACTTGTGTATTAGCTCATTGCAAGTTGAATTAAAGCGCGGCTAACGGTGTACAGTTCAATTATATGTAGGAGCCTTTAAAAGTGAACACAGAAAGAGTTTGCAGGTCTGAGCTTTAATACTTGCCTGCCAACTGTTTGATTGGCGAGCTGTTTCATGCGATTGAACTGCTTCTTCATGGTCGCTCCTCTTCCCAGTCTGTCCTTCCGAAGTTACGCTTCAAAGCCGGGCTTTGGTTTGTCATGAAGTTCACAGGGCCTCTCCCCCCCCCCGGTTTGATTTTCCAAGCTGTCGCTATGACAGGGAAAAACAAGCGAGAGCCATTTGAGCCCAAAGCCAATTAAAAAATAGTTTGTAGCCTCGCTAGCCCCCGAGCTAGCCTTTCCCAAGTGGAAATCCTAGAAAAAAGTTCCCGTTGGGGGCGACGGCATGATCCGCGAACCTCCTTTTTTGTATATTTCCGTACATTAAAGTCCCCCCAAAGTAAGCAGTGACTAACTTTCACCGGCTCCTGTGCGGCTTTTCATGGCTCTCTCTTCTTCTCCTCGGTCGGCTGTCTTCTGTCCGTTAGCCGGCAGAGCTAACGTTGCCGAGCTGGATAATCCGTCGGCCGCCGCTTTTTTTTTCCCCCCAGAGCGGAGCAGAGCGGAGCAGGGAGCCGAGTGAGGAGCAGCAGGAGCAGCAGCAGCAGCAGCAGCTCACCTCTGCCTCTGCCAGCACGCAGGAAGTAACGTTAGAGCTGCACAGCATCTGCCAGACAAGACAGCACCACCTCCCCCTGGACACTGACAGGAGAAACCCACTCACATATGGAGCAATGCACTGATGGAAAGAAAATAAGCTTTTACTACAATAATAATAATAAAAAGTCATGATAAATAAACTGAATAACTTTGACTGTGTTCTAGCAAAGTAGCACACTTAGAGGTGCAGTGTGTAAAGTTTAGTGTGCAATACTCTATTTTCAATGTGCAATGCTCTACAATGTGCAATATTCCATCTCATAATGTGCAATATATATATGCAACACTGTATATAGCATATTTATTTTGCCAAATGTATATACTCCTCAGGACTGTGCACCTTACCTCCCTTTTCTTTGCCTTCATATATATATATATATATATATGTGTGTGTGTGTGTGTGTAGGTCAATGTCACATGTTGTTGTTGTGGTGGTTGTTGTTACTTAAAATAAAATAAAAATTTGATCACAAAGAAAACAGATATATGCATCCAACACATAAACATAAAGTAAACATAAAGTTCCTTTTCTTTACAAAAAAAAACTATTAGTAGAGGCCTAATATGTCTTTAAATGAAATAAAGACAAACACATAAAATACCCTCTCATTGTACATGCGTATAGTGGCAATAAAAGGCATTATATTCTATTAGGAGCATCTATTAGCAGAAATTGCATAGAAAATGTAATGTTTTCATTAAAATCACCTGAAAATAAGAATCATTGTGTTTTCCTTGTCTTGAAATTAGTCTTTTATATCTACAGTGAGAGCAGGCCATTTTTCTACAATAGCCATGTGCAGACAAACCCAACACTGGTTATGACATTTTGTTTTTTTATATGAATTTCACAGTGGGTGAGGCATGGGAGAGTATTAATTTGGTTGCAATCTGCAACTTTACTGCTAAATCCTTCACACTGGACCTTTAATGGAGCTTTTTCCACATATAAAAGTATTGTAAGCTTATTTTGCTAATTGTTTCCCACCATCACATAATAAGGAGTGTAGTACATTTTATTCATATTCAATTTTAAATTGAAAGTCCAGTGTGAAGGATTTAGGAGTTTAACATCTATTGCCATAATATTCATACGTATGTTTCCATTAGTGCATAATCAGACGAAAATAAGAATCATTGTGGTTTTGTTGCCTTAAAATGAGCCCTTATTATCTCTTGAGAGAGCGGGTTGTCTTTCATGGAGTCCGCCATGTTTCTACAGTAGCCCACAACAGACAAACCAAACACTGATCTAGATATGGCCTCTTGCTTTTTTATGCTTTTTAGTTTTTTCTACATACTTGGAAGAAGATGGTGAGACTTGGGACAGTATTCACTTTGTTGGAATCTACAACTTCACTGCTAGGTGCCCCTAACTCCTATACACTGGACCTTTAAAGTAAGTAAGTAAGTTAGTCAGTAAAGTTTATTTAGTATGGCACCTTTTGCAGAGCAATGCCACAAAGAGAGGTAATTTTACTCTCAACAAGAGTAAAATTGCTACAAATTAAACTATTAAAACAATAAAAAAGAATAAAACAATGAAATATGAATGCCAGAATACGTCAGAATTACAGTATAGGGATGCACAATATATCTGTGTATTATAGCAGGAAACACTTGTTTAAATAAGTGTGCTTCTACTTTGATTGATTATGATAAATAGCAATATAATTTAAATGTATTTCTGTTGAATGATTGATAAAACAAATTTTAAGTGTTACAGCATCCTACTGAAAAGCCTTCCAAAAAATAAATGGGAAAATAATATGAGCTCATAACATTGAGTTATTGCAGACACTTTTGGAAATTTGAAAAGACATATAGTGATGATATCTTAAGAGTGCGTACAGTAATGATGGGCCACAAGAGAAGAGATTTAATATGATCTCCAATCCACTTGGCATCCCATGTGTTTCCTTTGCAGTTTGTCCAGTTTGTGTGTTGTTTTGCTTTATCTGAGACCAAAGACCAAAGCAACATTTCCATTCATGGTTTCTGTGGCTTCTCAAATTGACTTTTAATAAAAGCTGCTGAAGTTTCATCCACAAGTAGGACAAACCTTTCTCTGTTTCATGTGATTTTCTACATGCTTTAACGGGTTCTCAGAGGAATTCAGACACACTCCTCGGATGCCAAGAATGAATTCTTGATTATCTGAGCGACATGTGGCATCCTCAGTGAGGCTGGCTTTGAGATGGTGGGACTTCACACACAATTTTGCGAGCAAATGTGTCACCATGGCTTTGAATTCCAGATTTCACATGGGACTTGATGTCCTGTTACTGATCTGCACCCTTTCTGATGTGATCCTCCACCTCTCTGTTTTTACTTTTACCATCCTTGCTGTCTTCACCCTCATCTACAGAAAAAGAAAGGATGAAAGTGGTTGGCTGGTTATGATGCCTTTTATTCAAGGACTCTCACTGGTTAGTTGTTTTCTGATTATACAACCGGATCACTTTAACTATATTCTTCCAAATTCTGAATTTGGTTAAGGTATGAGTTATCAGAGACAAAAGAGGAGTAACAATCATTACAAATATAAGTTTAAATGTTATAAATGTCAAAGCCATTCAATCCACAAACCATGTCTGTAAATATTACACAATGCTGATCAATTTCTGGTTAAAAGTGTAAACAAATGAATACTTGGGGGAGGTGAAATAGAAACATTATTTTAGCTATAAAACATTTGTTATATTGTTTGTTGTGTGGGGCTTTGCAGTTAGTGCTTGTTTTATTTTATTTGTGTGCAAAATGAGCACTTTCACTGCCATGCTTTTAATTTGAAAAAACCCAACAGGAAGTGTCATCTGGCCGCTAATATTTCTAGCTCCGTGTGAGTTTTTATTAGCCAGCAAAATATAACTCCCTCTTTAAATGCTGCTCTTTTTATCAAACGCACCGTTTGTTTAGCATACATAGGCACTCGGGTAACCAGACTGTGCTCACAGCTTCACTGTCTTTCTGCCCCTTTTGTTTTGTTAAATGAGCCCAGCTGTCAAACAGAGCTAGCCAGTTAGCTTGTCGCGGCTAGCCGGTGTAACGTTAAAGCAGGTGGACGCGTGCAGCTTTTACATGTTGACCACATCACCTCAGCACAGAGATCACTGATGGCAGCCCGGCAACCCTTCACAGACACGGACACTTCCGACGAAGCAGTGAGGGCGACCTGTGACGATGCAACTACATGCAAAAGGTAATTATGCAACATTAGCACAAGCTACAGTCATATGGCTTCAATGGCATCATGTTAGGATGTTAGGTTAACCAACATTATGTGCAATATCTCAGCTATAATCCAATAATTATGCCCAATAATATCAAGAAGTATTGTTGATGTTAAGCTATATACACTATAGGAAAGTCACATTTGAAGTCTCGAGGATGCACTATAACAAATCAGTGTAAAAAACATAATTTTCTTTTACTTTAGGTTTGTTAGCTGTCTTCACAGCTGGCTGGTAGTGTACACTCTCCTGCCAATGGTTTATTACGGGATGTAGATCAGAGCGAACAGTATGCAGCAGGAAAAACTGCACACATCAGGATGTCATTTGATTCAATACGTCACCTCATTAAAGCTTTAATCATGTGTGTCTTCTCCTCTACTCATTTATAATCGGCGTACTAGGTTTGCAACCAGTAAGGGCTACTGGAAGGATCCCTACATCCAGTATTTCGCAAGATCTGTGGGGGAGCGGAAGGCACCTGAAATCAATAGAGGTAAAGTGACACACATATTTTAACCTTACATAGAAGTGACTCCTTCGCTCGGTAAGGAGGAAACATGTGGTCCTACTAATAATATTTGTAAGAAGTGTTACAGTGTGAGTACAAAATGAACAAAGTCTGCAGCCGCACGGGCTGAAAGAATGTGTGCAGAGCTGTGATTACTGTCTATATAAGCAGCTATAAACACCTCGCTTTACAACGTGGTTAATTAGCGATTCTCCCGCTCACAGTCATAATGTTTACGAAGACCTGTGTGCTCTCTGTCTGTGATCTTGTAATGTGTTACATGCTTTTTTTTTTATTTTTTATTAACTTACTTTACTGTCTGCTCGTCTCACCTGACAGGTTACTATGCCCGTGTTCAAGGAGTTAACCATCTCCTCGATGCGTTTATAAGGAAAGCAGAGTGTAACTGTCAAGTCATCAACGTGGGTGCTGGACTGGACACCACGTTTTGGAGACTAAAGGTTTGCAGCGATTCACAGTTGATTGCTCCCGTTCGATTGGGCTGCATCAGATACATTAAACTATCCACAAAGTGTTACTCAGCATACAGACGTTTAGTGTTTGTGTTTGTGTGTGTGTGTGTGATAGGATGAAAACCTCATGCCACGGAAGTTCTTTGAAATTGACTTTCCAACAGTTGTGGCCAGGAAAATACACAACATAAAGTAAGACGACCATGTTATTATTGTTTTTTTTAATTAAAGCTATTATTCATAGATGTCGCTGCATAAACACAACTATTTATAAGCTTTAGTTAAATAGTATAACGGGCATTATAAGGAAGCAAATTCCACACACGTATGATTTTTACTTCTCTGGTTATGATATGGTAACGTGAGGTTGACATCAGTAGAGGGAGACAGAGCTCTTTGTAACCAGAAGTAACATTTCTACATCTACAGCCGCGGCAGATAAGGAGCAGCGACTGTATATTCACACTGTATGTTGTCTTTACACACATGTGAAGATGTATCATACTTTATATGTGTATGATATGAACTACCAGTATTCAGATTCAGCTCTTTGCAACTATTTGTATAAGAAGTAAATAAAAAATATTTGCTCTCAAACTAAAGAAGAAGTCAACAGATTAAAACATTTATTATCACATATAGACATAATACATAGTCAATGATATTATTATATTAGGAAAAACACCTTGTATCATGAATTGTAAACAAAATCTAAACACTATAACCTTCATCTAGGTTGGATATTTTGCAGTATTATAGTGTATTACTGTTTTATTCTAGTGTATTAGTTTGAGGCAGTTTTGAATTGTGATGGTGTTTCTTTCTTTGACCAGGACAAAGCCTCCCCTGTCCAAACCTCTCATTGAAACCCACTCAACAGACTCCTTACTACTAGGTAATGGACAAAAGTTGCCGTCGTCACATGACACATCTTCATGGTTTAGATAGAAATACTCTCTTTAGTATCTTATCCATCTTCCTTACAGTGTATGTTTGTGTTTTGTTCAGACGCCCACAGCCTTGACTCAGACCGATACTGCATCATCGGGGCAGACCTCCGAGACATCTCTAATTTGGATGAAAAACTGAAGAAGTTCCAGCTTAATCCAGAGTATGCGAATATGTATTTTCCTTTTTTTCTGCTCCATGCTAAGCTAATGATTTTAGTTTTGGAACAAAGTGTATCTGAGGTCAATGTTTAGTTTTTTTGTTTTCTCTGTCAGCTGTCATTGCTTTCCCAGCATGTCCTAAGAAGTCCAAGAATCGAACCTTATCTCTGTCGTCTTCTCACTGTGAGCAACTCAAGATAACAGTTGCTTACAGAGCGCCTGCATGGCAGCGATGCAGATGAAATGTCTGACGTCTGTAGGGTGATTTGAAAAGATACTCCACCCAAAAATGTATGTTCTGAGTGTCACTCAGCCCCCCCTGTGGAGTTGAAATGTGGCTGTATGCTCAGTATGTTTCGCTAAAACATTGATAAATGTGCCACTTCAAGGAGGGTGGTAGCAAGACATGTGAACAGTGTACTTAACCAAAGTTTCTGCTGAGGTTTGGAGGTGAAACTTGTCACAGTTATTGGAATCCACTGTAATTCATCAGGGGCTGTTTTTTAGGTGGAGTGTTATTTTATCAGAAGCGGTAGACAGATGTATCACTGTTTCATAGAAGGATGTTGAATGGCACAGACATCCTTTTTGTACATTAGGATGTTTTCTATGGCGCAGGGAGTTCAGGCTGGCAGACTTCTTCACCTCAGCTCATAATTTACACATTACTATCTTTATTTATCAAGGGAAGCTTGACAATGAGCGAGGCCCTCGTTTACAGGAAGCTGCTGGGTGTGAATATGTGAATTTATGTATTTTAATTGTTGGCGAGTGTGTCATTCCATTTTTATGTTTTCCCGTAAGACACCAAAGGTTAGAGTGAAACTGTAGCATTCCTCTGTTAGTAGAAGCAAGTGTTAGTAGTTATACAAAAGATGAACTCTGTCTGAGATGTTTTTTTAACACCACAATTTTTAAACACTATTTTCTACTTTGCTTAACTGAATTTAAAAAAAAAAAAATACACTGTGTTTAATTTGATGCAAATCTCGGGGCCAGATAACATAAATTATAAAACATTTTTAAAATTAAAACAACAGATTTAGAGGATTTTTATCAAGTGTCCTCTTCTCTCTTTTAGATTACCCACATTGCTTCTGTCAGAGTGCGTGCTGGTCTACATGACGCCCTCCCAATCCTCCAATCTAGTCCACTGGGCAGCAGAAACCTTTCACACTGCCATGTTCATCAACTACGAACAGGTAAACAAAATAAGTGACTTCATGCCGGTAGTTTCTGGATTTTCCACTTACAGTTAATATTTGGACAGTGACACAATCTTCATGATTTGGGCTATGCATGGCACCACATTGGATTTGAAATGAAACAATTACAACGGAATTGAAGTGCAGACTTTAAGGTTTAATTCAAGGGGTTGAACAAAAATATATGATTAAACATGTAGGAATTGTAGCTATTTATATACAAACGCTCCTCATTCCAGGGGCTCAAAAGTAATTGGACAAATAAACATAACCCTAAGTAAAATGTTACTTTTCAATATTTTGTTGAGAATCCTTTGCAGACAATGACTGCCTGAAGTCTGGAACCCATGGACATCACGAAACGCTGGGGTTCCTCCTTTGTGATACTTTGCCAGGCCTTTACTGCAGCTGTCTTCAGTTGTTGCTTGTTTGTGGGGCTTTCTGCCTTAAGTTTTGTCTTGAGCAAGTGAAATGCATGCTCGATTGGGTTGAGATCTGGTGATTGACTTGGTCTTTGCAGAATATGCCACTTTGCTTTAAAAAAAAACTTTCTGGGTTGCTTTTGCAGTATGTTTTGGATCATTGTCCATCTGTACTGTGAAGCGCCATCCAATCAACTTTGCTGCATTTGGCTGAAACTGAGCAGAAAGTATATCCCTATACACTTCAGAATTCATTCAGCTGCTTCTGTCTTTTGTCACATCATCAATAAACACAAATGAGCCAGTGCCATTGGAAGCCATGCATGCTCATGCCATCACATCACATCACACACTCACCATGTTTTACAGAAGATGTGGTCTGCTTTGGATCTTCCAACTTTCTTCTTCCCATCATTCTGGTACAGGTTGATCTTAGTCTCATCTGTCCAAAGAATGCTGTTCCAGAACTGGGCTGGCTTCTTCAGGTGTTTTTTTGGCAAAGTCAATTCTGGCCTTTCTATTTCTGAAGCTGATTAATGGTTTGCACCTTGTGGTGAATCCTTTGCATTTACTCTCATGAAGTCTTCTCTTTATGGTAGACTTAGATACTGATACACCTACTTCCTGAAGAGTGTTCTTCACTTGAGTGGATGTTGTGAAGGTTTTTTTACCATGGATAGGATTCTGCGATCATCCACCACTGTTGTCTTCTGTGGACGTCCAGGCCTTTTTGAGTTCCCAAGCTCACCAGTGCACTCTTTTTTTTTTTCTCAGAATGTACCAAATTGTTGATTTGGCCACTCCTAACATTTCTGCTATCTCTCAGGATGGTCTGTTTCACCTCCATTGAGAGCTCCTTTGACAGCATGTTGTGTGTTCACAGCAACAGCTTCCAAATGCAAATGCCACACCTGGAATCAACTCTAGACCTTTTAACTGCTTAATTGATGACAGATTAACGATGGAAGAGTCAATTGTCCAATTACTTTTGGTCCCTTGAAAAAGAGGCGACTACGTATTAAAAAGCTGTAATTCCTAAACCCTTGCTCCAACTTGGATGTGAATATTCTCAAATTACAGCAGAGAGTCTGCACTTTAAGCCTATATTGATTATATAATTGTATCCTGAATATGTTTTAGTAAACAGCTAAAATAACAAAACTTGTGTCACTGTCCAAATATTTTTGGGCCTAACTGTATATGAAAGCACTTTTGTGTGTTTGTGGTGGATTATCGATGTAAATACATGAGCAATTAGTGCTGCAATTAAATGTATAAAAGTGGCGTCACCACATTTAATTATCTGCACTTTATACCTGTCAGGGTGTGCTTGAGCTGAGACTTACCACGAATGTCTTTGTATCCAGGTGAACATGAGCGATCGATTTGGCCAGGTCATGATTGAGAACCTGCAGCGTCGCCAGTGCACCCTGGCAGGAGTGGAGGCCTGCCAGTCTCTGGACACTCAGGTAAACCACCTGTTACTTCTTTTCACTATTTTTTTTTTTATGGGAATATTCAAGACATGAAAAATTTGAATGTGTGTCGTTTGCAGAAGGAGCGGTTTCTGAAGACAGGCTGGGAGCACGCCGATGCTCTGGACATGATGACAGTTTACAGCATGCTGCCCCAGGATGATGTGGCAAGGTGATGCGTGCTTAACAGCGCCCGGACGTGTGTTGTAGAATGACAGATAATTAAACCTTGCACCTTGAACTTTGAAAGCAGCTGTCCTGAGTGGTTTTAAGGGGGCTTTCAAATGTGAGATAAAAAATAATCCTGATAATGCCAACAGATATTATGTCACCTTTGGTTGGGAGACAACAAGTATACAATAGAAAACCTATGTTATAAATACCAGGCATAGGGTCCAAGGAAAGATTCCAGATTTATGGAGCTTGAACCGTTGCAACAATGAACAATTATATTAATAACAATTTTGGCTGTGCTTCTCTCGGACTAGTCTCTTGGTAGTCCGCCAAATTCGTGAAAGTCCTGTACTGTAATGTCGACTAAATCACTGGAATACCTTTAACACTTAACATTTTTTATGTTGATATTTTAGGAATGTTTTCATAGTAGTCAGTGGTGAAAACCTTTACCTTCCTTTTGTTTATAGTCGGATATGAAGGATCATATTCTGTGATGAAAAGTGTCTTTTCTTCTTGCAGAATTGAGCGTCTGGAGTTCCTGGATGAGAGGGAGCTGTTGCAACAACTTCTTCAACACTACAGCATCTGCTGGGCCACCAAGGACAAACTTAACCTGGGTAATTATGAATGGATATGATGATAACTGTTATAGGAAATATGAAACTATGACTGCTTAATTCCAGGATCTTTTGTGATCACTATGGCGCCATGCTGTCCTTTTAATTTTATTTACTTAGCGTTACTCATCTGTGTTAAATTACTTATAATTCCACCCATCCGTACAATATGAATGTTTGCTGTGGTCATTTACAAGAACGGGTCACGTTCTGTTTCCTCAGGTCTGTCACAGTTGGTGTTTTGAGTGTGAAATCGCTCTGCTGTTGGACAAGATTTACGTGTGTGTACGCCAAAATCAACAACAGGAGAAGATGCGTAAAGGGAGGCGTTGGGAAAGAGGAAGCTCTCATTCTCCATCAAGTCCCCGGTTGGGAGCTGTTCCGGTGTGAAAACTCCATGCATCAGCAGAATGTGGTTTCATAAGCGCCCTTTGTATCCTGGTACATGTTGAACATGACTGCCGTGAGGAGTTTTGTTGCTACACTAGCACTGAATAATAACTGTAAAATGGATCATGTTTGTTTTTATTAATTTGCTTAAGGGCATATTTTGTCAAAAGTATTGTTTAAAAATCATCTCACATGTGTGAGAGATGAAAGAATGTATGACGTCTGAAGCATTTTACATGTCATATTTTTAATTTTATTTATGAATCAGTTGTACACGTCAGACGCGTTTTCTTTCTAAACGACTTGCATGTGATAGAATTAGTGTCAAACTGCAAGAAATGCATTCATTTGCCCGTAAAACAGCTTCCATCGTTGAGCTTACCTTCAAACAGCAACAGAGGACATGACAGATTAATTTGTGACAGATTATATTTCGTGAATGCTGGTGAGGTGCAGTTGAATAAAAAAAAAGTTCATTTTGTGTAAGAGTTTGCGTCTCTGTTCATTTATGTATTTTGTTATGGACTTCAGTTCAAATTATCAGATAGTTTATCTGCAGTGGGAGGAACGAGCTGATATCACTATAATAAATTTTATGAACGTTTGTCTGGAGTTATGTTATACTATAAACAGTGGAATGTGCTGAAGGCCTTTTATTCATCCTGTGATGAACTGTAGACTTGTCCAGGGGGTACCCGCCTCTTACCCCAAGTCAGCTGGGTTGGGCTCCAGCCCCCTGCTACCCTGATATGGAGCAGTTACAGAAAATGGATAAATGGATGGACCATTTAATATCTGACCATCTTATTATATAAAAGAAAGGTGGTACTCCTGATCTGCACTTTCTAATATTTCTTGTTTGGAACCGCAGATTTTAGCTCATAACTAATGTATGTGAACTATGCTCTGCCTGCACGAGTGACTACGTATCAGGCTGATGTTGAAACCACATGAAAAGCTCATTTTAAATTGCATTCCACCATAGTATTTTCATAGTATTATATGTTTTAAATTTAATTTATTTCAGAGATTCCACCACAAGGAGGTCGTGTACCACGAGTGATACCACCGATTGAGAACCAGTGATTTAGAAAATGTTGCAACATGCAGCCCGTTGGCTCATATTACATCATCATATACTGCCATTGTTACTCCAAGAAAATACTGAAATGTAGATAAAAGGACTGTCTAAAAATGAAGACATGTCAATTACTCAATTTCAGCCTATAATCTATTTGTGTTTGTGTTAATCATGGTTAACCATGGTTTATAATAGCTCATACCTCATATATCAGTTTAATTTTTAAGAACTGGATAGTTTCGATATATTTAGCAGAGGAACTAAGGCCCCTAGATGTTGAGATACCCCGATCCAAATATCTCAAAACCTATATTTGAAAACACGCATTTTGGAGTCAAATACTGACTATATTGACTGAATATTTCTCCATACTTTTGAGGTAATTTTGAGGTAAATGCACTTGATTTATTTCATTTTTAGTCTTATATTTCACTACATTTCAGAGGAAATTTATCTGACAGCTACAGTTACTATTTACATTGCAGATTTAAAAAAAGCTTATTTTAACCTATAGTAACCCAATATATCAACCCCAAGATATATATTAAGAATTAAGCTGACCCATAAAATAATAACCATGATGGACCTTGTGATCGTTTTGAAAACTGATTAACTGATAATAAACACATGTGGAGGACGGTTGTTGTCAGTGTTGTCACGAACACTGTGGTCATGTCCTCTGAATCTAACAGTTCAGAACAGTTTTAGTTACTTTGTTACACAGATTATTAACACAATCTAAATAAACTACATTATGATGTTTTATTATAGTTTAAGTTACTAGTATGTAAAGTCAATAATGATGAGTTATGTAATGAGTTTGAAATGGGCTGTTCTGTGTTGAGTGATAACCATCTGTACGAGTGCCTTCTCTCACACCAACAGTGTTTTATGAGCTCCACGTGATTTAGTGTTAATAGTCTTGGGAGTATAAACAATTGCAGGAAGGTGGGGCATCAGAGAAAAAATAGGGGGGATGTGCGTATGTCCTTTATTCATCACCCTAAGAGTGGCTTATATACATACCTGTCCACCCATCAGACCACCTTATTGCAGGCTGTGGTCCATCAGTGGAACCTGACACACAGTAGAAAGAGGATTTTATTCCAATCCAACATGTCAGAGGCAGAAACCAAGACAGAGGTCTTCACGATAACTGATATGAGAGAGCCGGCGTCGGAGAAAGACAACACAAACAAGAAGACATGCATCTTTGAGCAGTATGTACAGCCCTGCCTGGTTGAACTGCTTGGGACGATGCTGTTCGTGTTTGTGGGGTGCTCGTCTGTTATTGGGAATGTGGGAACAACCAGTGCCATCCAGCCAGCTGTGGCACATGGACTGGCGCTGGCGGTGTTGATCATGATGTTTGGGCAAATTAGGTAAGGACCAACAACATTCACTTGTGTTGTGTGTTTTAAATACTTGACATTGTATGTTTCTGAGCTTCTTTTCACAATCTTAGACATTTCTATCCATGATATTTTGGTATCTTACTTTCTTAAATCACATGTCATCACAGCCAAAGACAACATAAACTGAATTATTTAAAGTGTCACTCACCTTCTTGTCCTATTTAATGTAACAAAATTAGAACAAATCCAAAGAAACAGTTACAAACTCTGTTTATCCCGTGCATGCATAGACATAATTGACATGATCAGTCATAACATCACTGGAGAGACACGGTGTAAAGTTCATTATGTTTATTGCAGTGGGGGGCACTTTAACCCTGCGGTGTCTCTGTGCGCGTACCTGTGTGGAGGGATGGAGCTTCTCCTGCTGGTGCCTTATATCCTGGCTCAGATGTTGGGAGGGATGGTTGGTGCTAGTTTTGCCAGGGTAAGAAAAACTACAGCAGACCAGTGCTGCCAGGAAAAAAACTCAGAATTGTGAGATACGTCGAAATATTAGATAATAAATCTATATCTTCACCTAATATCTCATGATTTTCATTTAGTGACTCTTCTAATTTGGAATAATTGTCAGCTCATGAATTGACTTGACTTATTATGAAAAATGTTGACACAACAAAACACCTAAACACCTGGTATCTTAGCAACTTTTATTTATTCATTATTTTTATTCAGAAAAGGCATGTATACAAAATATACAGCATCAATTGTCTTTACAAAACAAAAGCCTTTTCTCAGTTTTTACATACTTACATGTACATATGCATATATACTGAAAAGTATTGCATCCAATAGATCATGTGAGCTGTAACAAAAAAAACAAAGATAGAAAACAGCCCTCCATTTTTATTTCCAGGCATATTCATGAGTATATTCTTATATATTTATTTATCCTAGTGTCTTTAGCAACCTTTAATCCACCTGGCAACACTTGGTCTTGATTTACTGGCATGCTTTGTCATAATATAAATTAAATTCACTTCACTCAGTTTATCATAGACTGGATGATATATGTTTCATTTGTTCTGCTTCCAGGCAGTGTTACCCCCTGAGGTGTATGCAAATTCCACTGGCGGCGCCCTTGTTGTACTCTCCAATGATCTGGCGATAGTAACTCTGGCAGAGATGATCATGACTATGTTCCTTACATTGGTGGTGTGCATGGGGGCCATCAACAGTCAAACCCAGACACCAATGGCTCCTTTCTGCATTGGTCTCACTGTGACAGCCAACATATTTGCTGGGTAAGAACCTCAACATCATCGTTATTTCATTGATGTCTATCATCTGGAATTTATATTTAATTGAAGACGTTCCCAACTTCATTTTCCCTTAAAGGTCCAGTTTGTAACACTTAGGAGGATCTATTGTCAGAAAATAAAATAATGTTTTCATTAGTAAAGGATCACCTAAAAATAAGAACTATTGCAGTTACCTTAGAACGAACCTTTTATATCTATCTATCTATCCTCTGAGACAGAGTCTGCCATGTTGCACCTCCATATATACAAGCCCAAAAGGGTGAAATCAAACACTAGATAATGCAATAGATTCCCCTCCATGCTTGAAAAGTCAGCTGTTTGCAATTTGCAGCCTCACCACTAGATGTCACTAATCTACACACTGGACCTTTAACTAGTACATAACATATAATTATCTCCAGGAACTTGTGTGTTAATGTTTTATTCCCCTGCGGGAAAGATGCCAGGATTATAATCCGGTTGAGAAATACTTTTTGATTTCCTAACAGTAGTAGCTGTGTTAATGGGTTGGTGTATGCTGATTATTGTTTCAGAGGGATGGTGTCTGGAGCTTGTATGAACCCTGCCCGAGCCTTTGGTCCTGCAGTGGTTGCCAACCACTGGGACCATCACTGGATCTACTGGGTTGGACCCATTGGTGGTGCACTGGTTACTGTCACCTTTGTCAGGTATGTACTCTATAGTTCAGGTCACAGTGGTAGTTTTTAGATATGTCACACATTTTCTTTTATTATTTAAATATATTTATATATATTTAAAGCAAAGTAACAGTGTGTTTGTGAGAAACACTGAATGTAAACATAACCTTTGTTTGTTTAAAGTAGGAATGTCCAAAGTACAGCCCGGGGGCCAATCACGGCCTGTGTTTCGATTTTATGCGACCCAAAGCTTAATTATTAATTATTATTAATTATATTTAATATTAATTAATTATAATATATTATTTATGGCCTGCTAGGAATGTCGGATACTGTATGGTTGGAATATCTGGTGTTTTTGGTTGACATAACGAAACATTTGAATGCACTAAACAATAACCTCTAACTGCTGGTGTTATATATCTGTAGATGTGACACAATATATTACTTTCTGAATGATTTTATTGAAGACAAGAGCAAGAGTGATATGTTTTAAACTCAAATGTTAACAGACTTTGCATTAAGAGTGATATGTTTTAAACTCAAATGTTAACAGACTTTGCATTATTCATAATAAGTCATGTTTACAATGAACATTAGGTCAAGATTTGTATCAACCTTATGTACGTGTTCCATACAATTTATTCTTTGTTGTTTGACTTCAGATGTGAAAGAAAGGAAGAACTGCTTTTTAGATTTGTTCACGCCTGATTGGCTTAGATTTGGTTACATTGTCATTAAAAAAAAAAAGATAATTGTGACAATGAAAATAAAAATGTTACAGAACAGTGCATTTGCATGTAACTTTTATTGGTAATTTTTCCATTTTTAAAATGTTAGTATTGCCTTCTGGACATCTTCACATTGTCAAATCTGGCCCTCTTTAAAAAAAAGTTTGTACACCCCTGGTTTGAAGGATAGTACAGTATTCATTGGTAGTCTGTATCCATGGTATCACATTGCAGTATAAGTTAATAATGTATTCCACAGAGTCAGTCACAAATTTTGTCCACAAGAGGCTGTAGTGCTTAGTCAGGTAGGTAGTGATACCTATGTTCTGAATAGGACTAAACATTTTTGTTTTTCTTCCAGTTTCAGTGACATTTGAAAAACATTTCTCACTAAAAGTAATATGGCACTGATGTCACATAGCTTGCTAATGCGCAATATATATATGTTCTTGTGTTTAGAGCACATGTAGAAATTTGAACTCACTGGTCAGAAAACATGGGGTAGTGGTGCACTTCATCTCTTGTGGCTGAAATTGGTATTACAACAACAAACAAACATGATTCAGACAACAACAAACTTTTTTGTTTCATAGATAAAAAAAATAAAACATTTTCTCACTTGTCCTCTTAAGGCTGTAGTTAAGGGGCTGGTTTATTCTTGGTTTATTACCTCCTGGTAAGCAGTTTATCAGTAATAGTAGCAAACTCCCTCCTCCTTTTCCACTGGACTTCAGTCAAACCATCACCGTCGAAAAACGTTCCTGCTACGTGCTTCAGCTTTATTACAAGTTAGCCACTTGCCTGTCTTAAGACAGCAAAGCATTTGACTAACTATTAGATATGCTTGTTAACCATTGATGGATTATGAGACAATTGGGCCCTGGACACAGACATGTAAAATACAACTGTCTGACAACATCTTAGTCTCTTTGTAGTAATTTTGAATATCTTCTTTGTCATTTTAGTATCTTTGTAGTCATGTTATATCTCTTTGTAGTCATTTTAAGTCTGTTTGTAGTCTCTCTACAGTTGTTTTGTGTCTTTTTTATGGTTGTGTTCATGTTTGTTTGTTTGTTTTGTGTCTCTTTTAGTAAAAATTTGCAGATGAATTCCAGGGGTGCCCTAATCCCTTGGGTTCCTTGACTTGTTTAGTAATCCACCTGCGTTCTGAACATAATATTACATAATTCTCAGTGCTGTTGTGAGTGACTACTAAAGAGCAATTCACTAATTGTAGAATCATTCTTTTGTAGGTTCGTGCTCGGTGACCGGAAGACCCGTATTTGGTTGAAGTGAATGTCTAATTTATTGAAGAGAGAAACAGAGCGACGACATCCCGACTGACTTGACGGCAGCTTTTCCATTTGGATGTTCATCACTCAAAGTTTTTTTTTAGTTTTTTGTTTTTTCATCTGTCAGCAAATAAAGTTGTCCTTGAACCAGATTTAATAGTTGGCTCCTATTCAAAGGCATGTTTGTATTTCAACATTCAATAAAGTGTTTGATGTTATGATAAGGCTGTGATAGCTTTATCATAATATTTGATGATGGTGCTGTAAAAAATCCAGAGATATTTCATCATCAATTTTATACATACAATTTGATCACACTTTCTGTTATCTATCTATAGTCTTTTTGTACTCCTTTGGGTTAAAGTCCTGAATGGAAAGTTTGATAGCTTTATTACTACAGGTGGTACTGGACTCTGCATTATGCAATAAAACTAGATTAGAATCATAAACCAATGCCCTTGGATCAACTGAAACACATGAGAAGTTTTATAAAAATCAAATGTATTTCAAAACTATATGCATCTATATAGATGCAAAGAAATGATGATGGTGGTGCAAGTGCTAAGAGTGATAGACACTGTATATATTATTTGTTTCATTAAAGATGTATAATAAAATACATGCAGAGATGGAAAAAGCAATCAAATGACATTCCCAATAAAACAATTAAAATACAAACGCGGGTGATAAGTTCATGGACAGTTCATGTGCTGGAAAATGATTCCTGGATCCTCTACTAGACTTTTTTTTTTTTTTAAATAAACAGAAATGTTTCACTGAGTCTGCATTCTTATCCAGTTTTTTGTTTGTCAACACTCCCTAAGGACTCAGATCCTGTAAAATTCAGGATATGGCAGAAATGAAAAAGAATAATTATCACTATGTTTTAATTAAAGTATAATCACCTTGAAAATAGAATCCTAGTATTTTTGTTTCCTTCGAATGAGCCTTTTATACTTACAGTTGCTGAGGGTCCTCTTCCATGGGTCCACCTTGTTGAACCGCCACGTTTCTACAGTAGCCCAGAATAGACAAACTATACACTGGCTCCACATTGGGCTTTCACACTTATTTTTATGCATTTTGCGGCCACCATTGTTTATCCTTCAGTAGGACAGAGAGGGTGAAACAATCCTACACTCCTAGATGATAAATCCTACACACTGGTCCTCTAAGTAAACCTTTACAAATATATATAAGTACCATATAACCCTGTAAAAATATTTGATTACAAGTCAAATATTTCATTACAAGTCAAGTAAGTGAAAGTACTCAAGTATTATCATTAAAATGTACTATCAAAAATATTGCACATGTTAGTACTGTTGTTGGTTGAACTACTTTAGTGTAGGATTTAGTAGCATCTAGTGGTAAAATTGCAATGCCCTTTGCTGGCCCTTGCATTCCAAGCGTGAGGCAGAAACTATGAAATGAAATGAAATGTGCAACAACAAAAAAAGCCATATCTGGAGCCAGTTTTTGATTTGTCCATTCTAGGCTACTGCAGAAACATGGTGGTACAACAAGAAGGACAAAATAAGCAAAGAATAAAAGAGCACCATAAAGCTGACACACTGGACCTTTAAGTATTTCAGTGCAGTGGTTTCCAACCCAGGGATCAAGCCCTGTCCAAATGGTCAAGAGAATGGTTGTTTGCCCTTGTTTGTCCGCTCTGTGTTGAACTTGTACCCCGCCTATTGCCCAATATTAGCTGGGCCCCCACAACCCTGATAAGGATAAGCAGTCATGGAAATTGGATCCTCATTGGAACAACTCATAATTAACATCTAAAATGTGACTTTGTTTTATTGTTTATCTACTAAGTGACTCATAACTATAACTATTAAACAAATGTAGTGAAGTAAGAAGTATATTATCCTCTGAATAGTATATAGTAGGCTACACTGCACGGCTGCAGAACGCACATGAGGGCACTAACATATATTGAGTAAAGTCTATGTTCCAAGTGTTTCTTATCTATATAGGCTACTGTCAGGTGTTGTGTCAGGCCTGTGCATCCAAGCAAATAAGTGATGATGAATAAAGTGCAGGTCTTTAATCCTCAAACACTTCTCTGAACTCACTGACTGAGGCCAACCCTGAACAGCTCATGCATTGTTTTGAACCTTATCATCACTTTTAGAGAAGGTCACTTTAAGGACTCGTCTGAAGACAGAGCTTGGTAGGTGTCAAAGGACTTGTTTGGGGTGTGGATTATATTGATATACTGAATCTCTTCGTAGTTTTATGACCTGTGATGCAATTCAGGTTCGGCGTGCCAGATGCTGGCAATGATTATAAATAACCTCAACACATAGCAGTGCTTTGACATAGTCCACAGACTGGGTCAGGTGCAGCTGGAGGTGCAGAGCTAGGCTGATTTTCTTGGAACAGAAGTCTCTTCTAGACCAAAAATTAAAATGGGAGTTGAGAAAATGGACATGGAAGACACAGACTCTACTCTGATGGAGAAGGGCAAAAAGCCACCTGTGTCCAGACCTCCCAACAAATATGAGACACTGTTCCAACCCTGCCTGGCTGAGATAGTAGGGACCATGTTCTTCTGTTTCGTCGGCTGTGTGTCTGTCATCGAGAATGTGCCGGCAGCTGGACGGTTGCAGCCGGCCCTGGTGCATGGACTGGCTGTGGCAGTGATGGTGGCAGTCATGGATAACATCAGGTAATTTGTGTGAACGTGCTTAGTTGATTGTGTTATATTTTTGTGTGCATCATATATTATACATTTGCCATAAAAAAAACCACCAACTTGCTTCTCTTGCTCTAGTGGCTCCCATTTCAACCCTCCCTTCACTATTGCCATCTACCTGTGTGGAGGTATGGAGCTAATGATGGTGGGACCCTACCTCGCCTGTCAGCTGATTGGAGGAGTGCTGGGAGCTGGAATGGCCAAGGTCAGGTGAAAGTCAGAGAGGATGTTTATGCACACATTAACATATTAAATCAAATTCAAAGTGACCATAACATCTTTAATCATACATTTCATAGATGATGACTCCAGCAGATCGCTATTTAAACGCCACAGGAGCCGCGTTTGATATCCTCAAATCAGACACCCAGCTGTCTGGAGCCATCTTCGGGGAGGTGGCCATGACCTGCTTGATCACCATGGTGGTGCTGCTGGTGGCGGTCAACGGCAAGACGAAAACCCCGCTGGCCCCGTTTCTAGTGGGCTGCACCGTGATCATTAACGTCCTGGCAGGGTGAGATAAAAGGCTGATGACTTTAATGTTTATTGTGTGTGCGCCGTGTTAAACATTGACACCGATATGGACTTCAGCTGTAACTTTCACATGATGCCCAGTAGCTCACTGACGGCAACCAAAAACATGAAGGACATTTTTGAAGGACAAAAATGTATTTTTAATTGATATGTTCAATTATTTTATTTCCAGTATTTTATTGAATTAATTTAATTACTTTCAATTAATTTCAAAATAAAATGAGTTCAATTGAACTTTAATAATACGATAAATTCAGTAATTTTAAAAAGAAAGTTGAGTTTAAATATTTAACAGTTTTTAGATGATTTTATTATTTTATATTTAAATCTTATTTTTTGCAATTAATATTTTCATATTCAGCTTTCTGGTGCCATAACTGTGGAAACTTGACTTAATTAACTTGATATGATGTTGCTGCCAGAGTTTAACTCAACCCCAAAACACATCAATATATTTGTTTGTTTTTTTTTTGCAGGGGTGATGTATCAGGAACATGTCTGAACCCCGCTCGGGCTTTCGGTCCAGCTGTGATGACCAACTACTGGACCTATCACTGGGTTTATTGGGTGGGACCCATAGGAGGAGGTCTGGTAGCCGCTGCTCTGCTCAGGTGAGATGCCAGATATGATCGGATGACCATTAATATAAGATTTGATATGAGCTCTAACAAAATGTCTCTCTTCTTTCAGGCTTATCCTTGGTGATAGTAAGTTACGAGTCATTATGAATTCATAACAGTCTCCATTGTGTGTTTATTGCCATGCAGGTGACAATAAACCTGTCAACAATGTCTGTCTTACTATGTCATATACTTTTGACTCATGTCGTGGTGGCATGCGGTCAGTTTGATGCTGTACCTTTCTTTCCGAACTGTGTGAACACTGTGTACGTTTTTGATTATGAAATAAAGATCTCTTCATTTGCCCATAATAAAGTTGTCATTATAAATATGAAGTGTATGAAATGATAACATTTTTCATGAGACATAAAAAGACACAGTGGTATCAGTTTTTTTGGTGTTTATTTAATTTTGACCATGGATTAAATGGTCGCAGGCAGTAGTCCACATTCTCAGCAAGAGCCAGGGACAAAGCGGTCAGGAATTTATCCAAGGCTACGTGGGCCTCAGGGGTCAGCTCAGCCAGCAACCTGTTGGCGATGGCCACGAGAAGGCAGTGAGACAGAATCTGTGAATGACAGAGAAAGGGATTGGATCACACTGCTAAAATATTACAAAATTAAAATTACATTTTCAGAATCAGAAAGAATTTGAATCAGAAATACTTTATGAATCCCCGCAGGGAAATTATTTTTGTTACTGCAGCTCCCAAACGGTAAGTGAGATAGTAAGTGATAGTACTGCAGCTCCCAAACGGTAAGTGAGATAGTAAGTGATAGCACGAAAAACAATAGCAAGATAACAAAACTTTAACAATATACACCTATACGATATCCTATTTAACACTATATACACACACATGTATAAATAACAGTTAAATAAAACCAGTAACAGTGAAATAAAAAAACAAGTAACAGTGAACTATGCAATATGTAAATCTAAAAAAAATTTAGTCTTTGAGAGACTGTACAGAGAGAGAATAGACACTGATTGTTAAAGTGCAGTATGCATGCATGAGAAATTTGCACTTATTTATTGCACAAGCCAGTTCGATGGCTACTGCACTTGACTTGGAGTGTGTGATATTTTGAGGGAGGAGTTGTAGAGGCTGATGCTCACAGGTAGGAAAGACTTCTTGTGTCTCTCTGTGGAGCCAGCAGTCTCTGACTGAAGGTGCTCCTGAGTCTGTCCAGCACCTCATGTAGTAGGTGGGAGTCATAGTCCAAGATAGCCTGTACCTTAGACAGCATCCTCCTTTCCAACACCACAGTCAGCGAGTCCATCTACACTCCCACATCATCACTGGCCTTACAAATTAGTCTGTTAATCCTATTCATACTGCTGCCCCAGCACACAATGGCAAAGAAGATAGCGCTGGCCACCACCGACTCGTAGAACCTCCTCAGCATCGTCCCACAGATGTTAAAGGATCTCAGCCTCCTCAGAAGATAGAGGTGGCTCTGACCCTTTCTGTAGACAGCTTCAGTGTTCTTATTCCAGTCCAGTTTGTTGTTTAAGTACACTCCCAAGTCCTCCACAATGCTCTCCACCGCTGATGCATCCTACTATTGCAGAGTCATCAGAATACTTCTGAAGATGGCAGGACTCACACTCTCATACACAATGCTGTAAATGTACATACCGTGGTCTACCAGTCAGGTAGCTAACAATCCAGGACACAAGGGAGTTGTCTACCTGCATAGTTTTAGCTTCTCATTCAGCAAGGCCGGACAGATGGTGTTAAAGGCACAGGAGAAGTCAAAGAACATGACTCTCACCATGCTCGTTGCCTTGTCCAGATGGGTGTAGGCTTGGTTCAGCAGGAAGATGATGGCGTCATCCACTCCCAGGTGGGGCTGGTAGGCGAACTGAAGAGGGTCTGTGAAGGGTTTCACCATGGGCCTGAGCTGCTCCAGCACCACTCTCTCCATCGTCTTCATGATGTGCAATGTTAAAGCCACAGGTCTGTAGTCATTGGGGCCGCTGGGACTGGAACCAGGCAGGATGTCTTCCAAAGCAGAGGGACTTTCTGCAGTCTCAGACTCATGCAGAAGATGGTGTGAAGTACTCCACAGAGCTGGGGGGGCACAGGCTTTAAGCACCCTAGGGCAGATGTTATCAGCCTACAGCCTTGCTGGAGTGGAGCTTCTTCAGCTGTTGTCTGACCTGGTCAGGAGTGAAGGTCACTGAAGAGGTATGCGTGGAGTTGAGTTGTGTAGGACAGGAGTTGTGAGGAGGGGAAGGGGCAGGTGTGAAGTGGTGGTGCAGAGTGTTGGTTGGCTGCTGATGGTGTGCAGACGAAAGAGTTCAGTGGGGGGTAGGCGGGGTTACCATCAAACCTATTGAACAATAGATTCATGTTGTTGGCCCACTTCCTGGTGTCGTTCCCCCCTCTATTACCAGCACTTTTAATTCCAGTGACGGTTCTCATGCCACTCCATACATCTTTTAAATTGTTCTGCTGGAGCTTCCCCTCTGGCTTCCTCCTTTAAGCATCCTTAGCCTCCTTGATCTTAATTTTCAATTGCTGTTGGACCTGTTTTAACCTCACCCATGCCAGCAGAGTGGAAATCATGCTCCAAGGATAATGTCAAAGATTTTAGGACCGCACTTGATGCAACACAAATGTGTAATTTGTGCATAAATCAAGATCTACTTGTGCGTAAAAGTCAGAACACTTTGTTGTTGTGAATAACGAGAAAGTGATGTAACCTCAGCACATATCATAAATCACGCTGTCATTATGTACATGATGTCACATGAACCCTGTCTCATCTTGAAGTTGGCCAGGTCCACCTTCACTGGAGGGCGTGCTGCTCACTGAGTTCCAGCAGGCTGTTAGTGAGGTCGTCAATCTTGGCCACAGCCTAAGCAATTCCACCCATCACCTTCGCTGCATGGGCCTTCACGGGGCCAGAGTTTGGACTCAGGTCTGCCCAGTGAAAAAAAGTAGATCTTGGTCTGCGGATAGACGCTCAGCATCCTGTTGAGGTAAAGATGACGTTAAGTTTTGAGCTGGTGCGTAAAACAAACCCAATGCCATGGCTCACTAAATTCTCGATAACACCATGACTCCAGTTATCCAGAAGGATACTGAGGTTGTGAGGTCACCTGGATCTCTCAGCTTCTTTTGGTTGTTGATGATGGATGATAACCCTCCACACAAACCCAAACCCTTGAGGCCTAGTATCTATTATATAAATTATATGCATTCAGTTTAAAACTAACAAAATTCCACCTTTAGTGCGCCTAGTCGAGACAGTAAAGCAAAATCATGTCATCAAACGACCTCTGTCATGAACCTGAAACGTGGATAAGCGTGACACTCACCTGCCCAGAGTGTCAGTCCTGATTGTATCGGCGAACTTGGAGATCTTGCCCCACAGCGCCTTGATGGCAGCCTTGTCTTTCTCAGTCAAACTCATGGTTGGCTTCGTTCTCTCTCACACAGCACCTAAAAAGGGATGTTGGTGGGTTAGTATGGACCTCTGCTTAAATTCAGTTGCTTCAGGAGTCACACCCGTGGTGACTTATTATGCCAAGCCACGTCCCCAAATTAGACACTTCCACCAATCCAGATAATGGCCATGTGCCAGGCTGGAGGGGTGCTATCAACTGCTCACACCGTGGGCATCAATTGGCAAAAATACGATAACTTACATATAATGTGTTAAACATTATCAATGAGTCAGTGTCAACAGATATATGCAACCATAAAGTCCCCTTTCTATACAAAAAACTATTAGTAGAGGCTTAATATATTTTTAAATGAAATAAAGACAACACATAAAATACCCTTTAAAATAATAAATGAAATAAAGACAACACATAAAATACCCTTTAAAATAATAAACGAAGTAAAAATGAGTTATTTCTCATTGTTTATGAGTAAATTATAGAGATAAATGGTGCATCACTGACATATTTGGTCATTTTGATACATGAACATTAGAGAGCAAAAGAAAATTATGAAATCTTTAAAAGCACAATGACCCAGAGAAGACTCATTCTATCTCATGAGTGTTATGGACAGTCCATATGTCCTGATGCGACCTTGCAGCTCAAGCACACTCAGAGGAAATTAGAAACAGCCGCAAAGAGGCCCAGGGTTCGAATCCGCCCCTCGCATGTACGCCAGTATGTAGAGATATGCTACAACGACCGCAGCTGGGACGGTGCCAGTTTGTTCATCGAGCAGAAAAGCTGAAGTAGTTTTAAGAAATCGTCACTTTATTTTCAAATGTACACAGAAAAACACTGAGGACATAAGCTCGGTGTCCTCACAGGCACGGTGACATTTTTATTTTGGACTGTGGCTAAAAAAAAATCAACATTTTCAGAAGGAAACCTCTGTTTGCAATCGGAACTTATGCAACGTGCATTTGATTAATCATCTCCTATAAATAAATATCAAGTCTTATCGCGCTGCAGCTGTAAAAGCCCAATAAAAGATTTATCAGTGATTTTTTTTTTATTCCTTTTTTTTTTTTTGGCTCCGGATATAAATTTAATTTCTTATCAAGGAGAAGGAAACATGACCCATAACCTTTATCACCGGCCTCAAGTATTTTCTTAATTAGAACGTGTGTGTAGTTTGCCAGCAGGTGGGTGGGGAGGGGGCGCTGCTGGCGATAACAACCAGTGTGGTCCTGAAGATAACACTCTGCCATGCAAAGACAAACGATGAACTTTATTTTGAAATGTAGTCAAATAAACCAATAAATGCTCATTTATTCTGTAATTATCATTTTATATCTAATTGTGATTTAGTTTTCAGTGAAAAATAAAAACATGTAGTTCATATTTGAACCGGTTATGGCTGAAAAAATTAACAATATCCACACCGACTAAAAAGCTTTTACAAATAAAATACGTCAATTAAGTCATTCAGGATTTTTTAATTTTTTAATCAAAGTTGATCCTGCAGCTTTAAAATTGTTTAAAAGGAGCAGAACAAACTTTGCAGTGATTTTAAAAATCGGAGGATTAAAAAATATATTTATAAAGAGGTGAAATTCCTGATTTCATCATGTAGTTCATTTAAATCGCCTCTTATTAACGCCAAATCGTTTAATTAAATGATGCTTTCTGAAGGTTTAATCTAAGAACACGTTGGGCTGAGCTTGACGTCAGAATTGACGGAGAAACTTTGGCATGTTTACAATTCTAAAATACTATTAAAACAAATATGAGAAGATTCTAGAAACCTCTGGAGAACTCAGTCTATCTCCAACTCTTCATCTCCAGCCTATCACAGTAGACCTCTCATTTAGGGTGGGGGGAGCTTTGAGTTTAAATAGAGTTTAAATAGACGAGGGTCGAAGTGAAGAAGTATTCAGTCTTTTTCTTCAAGCCTGAATAGCAATTAAACAAGAGCAGCCATGGTTGAGTGGACCGATCAGGAGCGCACCATCATCTCCAATATCTTCGCCAACCTCGACTATGACGATATCGGCCCCAAGGCTCTGTGCAGGCATGGCAAACATCCTGAAATCCAGCTGTTGCGTAAAGTTGAGATGTAATGCTTCATGCTGAATTGATGGCAACTTTTCCCTCTCTCTCTCTGCAGGTGTCTGATCGTTTACCCCTGGACTCAGAGGTATTTCGGGGCCTTCGGTAACCTCTACAACGCAGATGCCATCAAGAGCAACCCGAACATTGCAGCCCACGGAATCACTGTGCTGCACGGTCTGGACAGGGGTATGAAGAACTTGGACAAGATCAAGGCCACCTATTCCGAGTTGAGCGTCCTGCACTCTGAGAAGCTGCACGTCGACCCCGACAACTTCAGGGTAAATTCTCAGTAATTTTTCATGCCAAATCTACTAAAGGCATGGCTGTGAATCAGTGTAAACGAGCATTTAATAATCTTCCCTCCTTTTTTTAATAGCTTCTGTCTGACTGCCTGACCATCGTAATCGCCGCCAAGATGGGAAACAGCTTCACACCAGAGATTCAGGCTGCCTGGCAGAAGTTCCTTACCGTTGTGGTGACTGCTCTGGGAAGGCAGTACCACTAACTCCAGCAGCTTCTTCACCTGGATACCCAGAGGAGAGCTAACATATGTCCAGTGTCTCTTAATAAAGAAATAAAGATCCACTGACGCAAAGTTTATTTGTTCTGTTTAATTTTGTTCCTTTTACGCGTGCGTAATTACGCACAGCCACCAACATCTGGTGTTGACCGAAGAAGGTGCAAAAACAAAAAATACAGAAAAATAGAAACTAAGAGGAAATTAAATTTCTGTGGTTGTCTAATTTCTACAAATGTCCTCTCTTTGTTTTTAATGTTAGAACAATAAACACAATGTTTGCCTTCATGCATGACACATTCATGTTGAGCTGTAGATACAGATAAATGTCAGGGGCGGTCTAAGGGAGGCAAAAACCAGCTCAATTCTGTCACCAGAGCGCAGAGTGCTTGTAATGCTTTTATTGTTTAACAGTTCCAAAGCCTTGTTAAGATTTAAATGCTTTTATTACGTGTCTAAGATCTAAAGTATAACTACTACACCTCTGTAATAAACCAGCATGACCTAATTTCGACCTAAACCACCTGGCATCACCAAATCTATTATGACACTAGGACAGTTTCTGCAATATTAGTAATGTCATTTTAAATCCACAGTTCTTGCTGGTCACCACAGAGGCTGTTCTACAGCATGAATGATTTCAGCTGTTTAAAATATATCAAATTAAATAAAGAAGACACAACAATCAAACACAAGCCAAATGTTTTTTTTTATAACAATAAACTTTCAGGTTATCTGGGGGCGGCAATAGCTCAGTCCAGCAGGGACCAATAAATACAATGTTTGCCACATTGTATTTATTGTTCTAACATTTAAAACAAAGAGAGGACATTTGTAGAAATGAGACAATCACAGACTCGTGTTAGGTTCAAAGTTATTATCGAGTGTAATGAACTCAGTTTATGTCTTTGTTTGAATCATGTTGAAACTGAATGTGTTACTAGTTTATGTTTTTCTGTAATTTTGCCTTAACATGGTCACTCGTTAACCCCAAACAGACCAACAAACCGGGTGCGCACTTTCAGCTTGGAAGAGTTCCCCTGCAGCCACACAGAGCCCGCACACGGATACACAACAAATGGTCGTAATTATTTATTATTATATTTATTCCATAGTCTTTAAGACAACAAGACTTTCACGTTGATTAGCGCTTCCCAGCTCACATTACCGCCACCTGCTGGACTGAGTGTGAAGAGTAAAAATACTCTGATACATGTAAGTAAAGTAAAATGTACTAATAAATGTATTAAAAGTTAAGACAGAGATTTCCCTGCTGTACTTTGTCGAGGTAGAGCTTATAAGTATTTTATAAAGGACATTCACAATGTTTATTTTGTTAAACCAACAGACAAAACCTCAAAGTTATCAAACTAGCTCATTCAAATTCAATTGCACTTTCTTCAGTCAGCACCAGATGTTGGTGGCTGTGCGTAATTACGCACGCGTAAAAGAAACAAAATTAAACCGAACAAATAAACGTTGTCATTTTCTTTCTTTTTCTTGTGCTGACTAGAAAATTAAAACATTTTAAGTCATAGTTTTATGACTTAATTTTTTTTTCTCAAGATAAAACTGCCTCCTTTGGCTCCACTGTTTCCTTTATTGGTAAACATCACATTGGTGACATTCAGGCTTTAAAACTATTCACGTAGTCTTCCATCATTAGAAATATGACATTACAGAAGTGCTTCTCGCTCAGTGCTGGTTTAAGTCATTTTAATGAATATTTAAAAAAACGAGATGTATCTTTTGTGTGCATTTCAATGTAATTTAGGGTTATGATCAACAGGGGGCATACTTGAATACACTCTTGATGATGTAGTAAAATGATGACAGACTCTGCTTTTAATTTATCCATGGCACTCCACCGTGTAAAATAAATTCATTTCTATGACATTATTTTTCACCCCTCTGCTATATATAAAAATTGACCTAATGGACAAGAACAACGAAATAAGAGGATCCTTAGCATGTTAGATACTGGTCTCATGCAACCCAAAGGCTTACAGAAACAGTTTAACCCTACAGCTCATCAGCCATTGGGAACTTGTAACACTCACCCGTTTGAACTGGACAAGTGGTTTATAATTATGTGAAAGCTGCAGCAGCAATACCCTTCCATATTTTTAAACCTTCATTTATGTGGATGTTGATCATCTAATCCTGTCGACACATAATTCATTTGACATCATCGCAGCACCACAGACAGCTCCAAGTTTAATCCAGAAAAGATTTTGGCACCGGGACTCACTACAGGTGGTTACCTTCAGCACCACAGACAGCTACCTTAAATGATATAAATCGTCTGTGTTGAACAGCTTTTATTTTTCCGTACAAAAACTCGACACGACCTAAAAGGCTGTCGTAACTATGACAACCACACACGCATTCGGGTAGGTCACCAGTTAACATGGTCACTCGTTAACCCGAAACAAGGGTGCGCACTTTCAGCTTGGAAGACTTCTCCTGCAGCCACGCAGAGCCCGCACACGGATACACAACAAATGGTCGTAATTATTTAGTATTATATTTATTCCATAGTCTTTAAGACAACAAGACTTTCACGTTAATTAGCACTCCCCAGCTCACATTACCGCCACCTGCTGGACTGAGTGTGAAGAGTAAAAATACTCTGATACATGTAAGTAAAGTAAAATGTACTAATAAATGTATTAAAAGAAGTTAAGATAGAGATTTTCCTGCTGTACTTTGTCGAGGTAGAGCTTATAAGTATTTTATAAAGGACATTCACAATGTTTATTTTGTTAAACCAACAGTCCAAACCTCAAAGTTATTAAACTGGCTCATTCAATTCAATAATTCATTTTCTTTCAGTCAGTTAATCAACTAATGGTTTTAGCTTGACATGCATGTATTCTTATGTGTAACAGCTTAATTTATAACAAAGCATCATACTCTGTAAGCTCTTCGTGTGATTTGTATGTAAAAAGCTTGATATGTAAAATAGTGAAGTTAAGCAACAAAAAGATGTCAGTAAAAAAAAGTGTTTATTGTAAAAGTCTACTGTAAAAACAAATAACTTGTTTTGATAAATAAAACTCTCACTTAATTGAAAAAAAGGTATTTTATTTTATTTAAAATTTGTTTTGAGTAATCTTTATAAATAGATTTGTGCAGTCTGGTGTAATTTTACCAAAAGGTGGCGCTGTGGCACTATCTGAAACAGGTTTTCTCTGAAAGGAAAAGTAAAAAAATGCTCATCAGTGCATAATTTGTACATGGGATAAAAAACAACAACTCTATATGGTCATACAACATGTGTTAATTGCACATTTTATTATAACAAAACACTGCATTATAACAACCACACATATTTAATATTTCACATCATATAGCATCAAAAATGTTTCATATACTTCCTAAAGACACGTGGCTGGGTCTCATCTGTATTTCAAGGCGAGCATGGCTGCAAAAGCTGACAGGTACTTGTCCATTGCTGCGTGTGCAACCGGTGTGAAGTCGTCGCCCATGTGACAGGCCAACGTGACGAGCATACAGTGTGAGAAGAGCTGCAGAGAAAGTAAAGGTTTGTTATTTGACCAAGGTGTATTCTGATATCACTAACATTAGATTGAAAATGTTTTATGATACTGTTACCTGTAATCAAACCAGTTTGTAAAATACCTTATGTGACCAGGATGGTCACGTTAATTTCCACCTACTATTCAGCTAATAGTAATCCCAGTTTGCAAATTATAACATAATATATATAATATAGGGCGCCTCATGTACAGTCCAAAGTCCTTTCCGCAAAGGCCTGGGTTCAACTCATCACCCCCCTTCCCTCTCTCCATTTTCCTGTCCATCTACATCTCCAAATTTTCTGGAGTCTTTTGTTCAAATGTTCTGCCAGTCTTACTGTGCTTACTGAGGCACTGCCATATTCAAATCCAGAAGTAAATATATGCAGAGTTTCAGATATCTGTGTACAGAAAGTACTTGAAACACCTCCGAACACTTGTAGAGCAACCATGTCTCAGTGGTAGAGTGGGTCGTCCAATAACCCCAAGGTTGGAGGTTTGATCCCCCTTCTCGCTGCTCAAAAAAGATTGCCACAGCCTGGATGGGTTAAATGCGGAGAAGTAATTTCACCTAATTGAAAACTTTGTAAAATAGACTCTGTATGTGTATCTCAAACAACAAGGAAATATCGTGTGTATTCCACCACCTCCATTTTATGTGTCTGAGTTTAATATGACAGTATGTTAGATCTCTATATACGCTGAATATATTTTGGTTACTATTATGTGTAAAGCTTCATGAGCTGTTGGGAGAAACATGATAGTCATGCTGAAGCTGTAAACAACTGCTGACATCAGTTTGATCTGATAAAGAATAGATGATGTCATTGTCATACCACTGAAAACTCAGCACCATACTGTAATCTATAATAATAATAACTTTTTGAATGAATTCTTAGTCTTATTATCAGTATGAATGACTGATGCTCTAGTAAAGGCACCTTGAAGTTGGACGGGTCTATCCGGAGTTGGTAGGCGTGCAGCGTTTGAAGGGGACCCAGGTTGACGGCCAGCTGGCTGATGTCTTGGGCCCCCTCTGCTATGGCCTCAACAATCTTCTTCCCGTGAGAGAGCAGGTGAGAGGAGCGAGCACTGATGTCTAGATGGGAAAAGTACGTTTTTGTACCTGGGTAAGAGGAAAACATCCTGTGGGAGAATCAGGAAGAGTGAAAAGATTTCTTTCTGTAGTGCAAGTACAAATTCAAGGTACCTTTCCATTTCATACAACTTATTAGTATTACATTTTACTCCACTGCATTTGTCTCACAGATTTTGTTATTTTTCAGATTATACTTTTCCAGATGCTTCCTGTTGAGTGTTAAATCATGAATCACCAAATATCTGGAAACTATCATATAATCATTGCAAAGCAAAATAGGCTGTTTTCCTGAGCTCATGAAAAGGACAGTGATGCTACAAACAAACGATCTAATAGAATATGATGCATATTCATTCATATTTAAACATCTACAGCTGTGAAATGCTCATTCAGCAGGAATATTAATCCAATAACATCAATATATTACAATAGTACAACAGTAAAACATTGACATTTTACTTCTTTTTACTGCTAAATGAGTGCTATTACCTTTAATACTTTCAGCAGATTTTAGGATGATACATTAATATTTTTTGTTTAAGTAAGGTTTGGAATGCAATACTTTGACTGTTTAATAAAGGATTTGTACTTTTAATACTTTGAGTACATTTTCCTAATTATATTAACATCATTTAACTGAAATAATAAGCAAGGATTACTGCTCCTACCTCTGGTAATGACACATGTTTGTAATTGAAATTTATTGATGATCAGAGCATCATGATCATTATTATCATCATCACTAGCATGAACTCATTTGAACATCACTACACCGATCTTGGATTACCGCAGCCACTTCTTTCTGTAGTTTGATGAGCAAATCCTGAATAAAGCATCAACATTAGCATCATTTTAATTAAGTTAGTTAATAAATCATTTCTTTAAAGCCATCAAGTCCAAGGTTATACAGGACTGTCAGTGCAAAGTAACACATGTTAAGTCATTATTAAAGGGTCATGAGGGCCTAGATCTTCACATGAGACTGTTTTGTAATCATGATGCAGAGTGAACATGAAGAACCTTTGAAAGGTTTCACAAATACAAACCACTATTTATGGACAAATGTTGTACTAACAGTTTATTTCAAACACACACAAATATTTTGTAAATGTCTTGTGGACCTACCTAAGAAGAGCATCTGACCCAATATCTTCAGCCACAGGCAGCAGTTTTCCCCATATTTCTGCTATGAGCTCTTTCTCCTTCTTTGAGAGCATTGTGGCAGACTTGATTAGTTCACAATAGAGATAAATACATGCACAAAAGAAGCTAATCAACCATTTTTTTTAACACTTGATTTTTATGTTTCCAAACCAAAACTCAGGAGATGCTGATATAATTCCTTCTCTGCGTGGAGAAAACAAGGTGTAATGGTGAAAATTGTTGTTTCCCTCTTCTGTTATCTGACTAGAGGCAGGGCAGGGTGGGGGGTCCCCACCACTGTGCTATCTGCTGCTGCTGTATGTGCGTCACACTGGATATTTCCATGTCAGCACCTCAGTGCTGCTGGCTGTATAGGTGGCACATCTTACTTTTGTTTACGAGTATTTTCTAGCAAGTGTAGGTGCTGTAACTGCCCTCATGTTGTTGAATTAAAGTAAAAATACAAAAGTTTAGTTCATTTACATTGTTTTCTTGAGCTATATATGCTAATTACTTACAACTCATTATTTCTAGCTGCTGCTATCTGCAGCCCCATAAGCTGCTGGTCAGTGGGCGTGAGGCCACCTTGCATCAGATACCACTGTGAGGATCACTGGGCTGCAGCACCAAGAGGACTTTACCATTGTTGTATACACAATGTGTCTTTTATTGATGCGTCATTTGACTCAATGGCATCTTGCAAAAGAGGCAGGGTCAGTAATAACAATCTCTTTTTTTTTTTTAAATCAGCAACAGTTCCTAAGTGACTGACTGTTCCTCATATTTGTTTGTATCAGCTTAAATAATGCAGGCTCTCACACAGGGCCTCAAAATCCAGCAAACCAGGACCTGCCTTCAAACCTTGTTCATATGTCGATTCCAATGTGATGAGTCTGGCTTTTGAAGGCCTTTCTGGCTCAGTGGTTCAGTTGACCACTGTTTTGCAGTCGAATAGACAAAGTGTCAATTCCCAACAATTCAAACAGTTGCTGCTTGTCTAAGAATGACTCTGCAGGATGGAGAATGACTCTGCAATAAGAGAGTCAAGGGTTGGGTTGGGTGAGCGTGGGAAGCTTGTGCCAGTGAGGTCATCATTATCAGGGGGTTATCATTTACCTCCCACCACCCCCAGTGCAGTAAATATACTGACTTGCATGACCCTCCCCCTTCATGTGCCCAAGACATGCAGCACATTGTGAGGTTTCATATTGATGTTGTTTTTAATGCTGCAAAATCTTACAGCTGCAGGCTTTGTCATACACAATTATTAATGTTTACATCAATCACACGTCATGGTCACTCTTAGAATTGAATCAGCATTGCAACAAATGTTGTATTTTATCTTTTAATTATTTTTCATTTAGCCGTTATTTATTTGAAGCATTTTCAGACCTTCCAGTGCGAGCATTCACCTAGTGTAGTGATGTTTTTTTTCTTTGTGAAAGACAACTTTATTTGCATTAAAGTGACTTTTAATGTTTATTATTTGAACTAAAATTAAAGTAAATCAATATGCCTTTTTTTTATTATAGTCATTTTAGGCAGACTTGTAAGAGTGATCATTAGGTGTTATGACATCACCTCACTTGCTGACTAACCTAAAACCATGTCTTTCCATTGATCACTACAGTTTGGATTGTCTTGGCTGAGTCCTGTGAGCCAGTTGTCAACCACATACACAGCTTCACTTCAGTCAAGGCAACTGCAGCATGAAGGCATGTCGTCTTTGTTATACATGTAATATCTTGAGTATTAGTCTTGTGATCAGAAAATTACTTTTCCTCTGCCACCACGTTAACACTTCTGTGCTCCAGGTGAGGCTCGAACTCAGAACCTCGGCATCACTCTGCAGGTTACTGTCTTATAAGTACCGCGCGCTGACCGATTGCGCCACTGGAGCTTGTAGTTTCTTTTCCACTATCTTGATTAACCCCAAACTGTTGACAGTCCAGTGAAAAGAAACTTGATTGACCACTGATTAACATGACAAAAGCATCATGCATTGGAGCTGCTATCCATGTGAGACTTCCAAGAAGAAACCAAGTGAAAACATCTTGAAGCACATCTTAGCATACATGTAGCAGTAGTAGAACAAGTTAATGTCATAATCAGGATTTAACAGTCTTTTTCTTGACCACAACAAGGTGGATTGCGATACACAGAAAGCTTTCTTTACTTAAGGTAGCTGCTGCATAAAGGCCTAGACCTGTCTTTGTTGGTAATATCTTGATATCTAGTCTTGTAATCAGTTGTTGAATTGCTCTCCCTCAACCACCAGGTTAAAACTTCTGTGCTCCAGGTGAGGCTCGAACTCACAACCTCGGCATCACTCTGCAGGTTACTGTCTTATAAGTACCGCGCGCTGACCGATTGCGCCACTGGAGCCTGTTGTAGCAGGTCTTCTATCTTGATTGAGTCTCACTGCTAAACCACTGATTAACATGACTACTGTGAGAGGTTTGTTCTCAAAACCTGAAACTGTTGAATCTTGTAAGTTCAGCAGGTTTCCATGTGAGATTTTCAAGAGAAAACCAAGTCAAAACACCTTCAGATAGAGCTTTTGCTTAATCACAATGTTAAAACTTCTGTGGTCCAGGTGAGCAGCCTGAGATTGTGCCACTGGAGCTTGTAGTTTCCTGTCCACTAAAAATGCACGGTCATGCTTTGTATCTCAGTGCGGTTGGCTGGTCACACAGCTGAAATTAACCAATACTTAACTTCTGTTTACTATTTCATGTTACCTACATTGTTAAACTGGTATACTAGTGTTGTTTTGCAGGTCTTTATGAAAAAATTCACAGTCATCGTTTTGTGAAGTGAATTTATTTGCATTACCATCACCTCACTTCTGACTAAACTAAAACCATTCTTTCCATTGACCACTACAGTTTGGATTGCTTGGTGAGTCTTGTGATCCAGTTGCCAACAACACACACCTTTACTTTAGTCAAGGCAACTCAGCATGAAGGCATGTCGTCTGTTATACATGTGATATCTTGAGTATTAGTCTGTGCACCACTTAAAAATTCTGTGCTCCAGGTGAGGCTGAACTCACAACCTCGGCATCACTCTGCAGGTTACTGTCTTATAAGTACCGCGCGCCTGACCGATTGCGCCACTGGAGCTTGTAGTTTTTCCCACTATCTTGATTAACCCCAAACGTTGACAATCCAGTGAAAGGAAACTTGATTGACCACTGATTAACATGACAAAAGCATCATGCATTGGAGCTGCTATCCAAGTGAGACTTCCAAGAAGAAACCAAGTGAAAACATCTTGAAGCACATCTTAGCATACATGTAGCAGTAGTAGAACAAGTTAATGTCATAATCAGGATTTACAGTCTTTTTCTTGACTACACACAAGCTGATGCGATAACAGAAAGCTTTCTTTACTTAAGGTAGCTGCTTGCAATAAGGCCAAGACCTGTTTGTTGGTAATATCTTGATCAGTCTTGTAATCAGTGTTGAATTGCTTTCCCTCAACCACCAGGTTAAACTCTCTGCTCCAGGTGAGGCTCGACTCACAACCCGGCATCACTCTGCAGGTTACTTTCTTATAGTACCGCGCGCTGACCGATTGCGCCACTGGAGCCTGTTGTAGCAGGTCTTCTATCTTGTGAGTCTCACTGCTAGAACCCTGATTAACATGACTACTGTGAGGGTTTGTTCTCAAAACCTGAAACTGTTAATCTTGTAAGTTCAGCAGGTTTCCATGTGAGATTTCAAGAGAAAACAAGTCAAACACCTTCAGATAGAGCTTTTGCTTAATCACATGTTAAAACTTCTGGTCCAGGTGGGCCAGCTTTGTAGTTTGTAGTTTCCTATCCACTAAAAATGCACGGTCATGCTTTGTATCTCAGTGCGGTTGCTGGTCACACAGCTGAAATTAACCAATACTTTAACTTCTGTTTACTATTTCATGTACCTAACATTGTAAACTGGTAACTAGTGTGTGTTTGTAGGTCTTTATGAAAAACTTTTCACAGTCATTGTTTTGTGAAAGTGAATTATTTGCATTACCATCACCTCACTTGCTGACTACAAAAAAACCAGTCCTTCCATGATCACTACAGTTTGGATTGTCTTTTGAGTCTTGTGATCCAGTTGCCAACCCACACACACACCTTTACTTTATCAAGGCACTCAGCAGAAGGCATGTTCGTCTTGTTATACATGTGATATCTTGAGTATTAGTCTTGTGCCACCAGTAAAAACTCTGTGCTCCAGTGAGGCTCGAACTCACAACCTCGGCATCACTCTGCAGGTTACTGTCTTATAAGTACCGCGCGCTGACCGATTGCCCACTGGAGCTTTGTTTTGTTTCCACTATCTGATTAACCCCAAACTGTTGACATCCAGTGGAAAGGACAACTTGATTGACCACTGATTAACATGACAAAAAGCATCATGCATTGGAGTCTGCTATCAAGTGAGACTTCCAAGAAGAAACAAGTGAAAACATCTGAAGCACATCTTAGCATAACATGTAGCAGTAGTAGAACAAGTTAATGTCATAATCAGGATTTAAAGTCTTTTTCTTGACCACAACAGCTGGACTTGAATACACAGAAAGCTTTCTCTTACTTAAGGTAGCTGCTGCATAAAGGCCAAGACCTGTCTTTGTTGGTAATATCTTGATATCTAGTCTTGTAATCAGTTGTTGAATTGCTTTCCTCAACCACCAGGTTAAAATTCTCTGCTCCAGGTGAGGCTCGAACTCACACCTCGGCATCATCTGCAGGTTACTGTCTATAAGTACCGCGCGTGACCGATTGCGACACTGGAGCCTGTTGTAGCAAGTCTTCTATCTTCATTGAGACTCACTGCTAAACCACTGATTAACATGACAACAAGGTTCTTGTACATATAGCAATCCAATCATCCAACTAAGTAATGTGATTATTATTGTGGAGAAATTGTTGAAGTCAAAGGTCAATGGTGGGGTCAGGAAGGAAGAAAGTGTTCAGGAGCCTCTGATGTCTTATGCTGTATTATTTATTGACGCTTGGCCAAGGAGAATTAGAGACACTCTCAAAGTACATCAGAAGTGCCTGAGTTGGTCTCACATTCTGCCGAACTCATCCTGGTGGATAGACTTTAAACCCCAAGATAACACCACAAATACTACACGCCCAGAATTAGCCAAAGAGAATGTCTTTACTCTTGGAGGTGTTATTGTCAACACATTCTAGTCTGGAGACACAGATGTCTGTTTACGCAGATTGGAACGGCAACAACAAGCTATCTATTATGACTAGGAAGGCAGCAACAGGCCTCTTCGACCCTGGCCACCACAGTGTTGAGATAAACTTGCACCTAGTGTTCTCAACCAAAGCCAAACAATAAATACTGCTGATGACCTCAAGGCCCACACGTGACCTTGTGTAACCTAAGGATAGAAAATTTCATAACAATAATCAGAACTGAACTGTATTTTTCTTGATCACAACGATTTGGATTGTGTTGGTTAAGTCTTGTAAGCCATACCATGAAGACTCTTCTCATTTGTTGTTCCCCACAGTACTTATTGCTTCATTGTTGGTGGTGTAACATCTTGTAATATTGTTGTTTTGGAGAATTGCCTTTTTTCAACCAAAATGTTAAAACTTCTGTGCTCCAGGTGAGGCTCGAACTCACAACCTCGGCATCACTCTGCAGGTTACTGTCTTATAAGTACCGCGCGCTGACCGATTGCGCCACTGGAGCCTGTTGCATTAGGATTTCTATCTTGATTGACCCCACCCTGTTGAAGGTACACTTCGGTCATTGAGTCTCACTGCTAGACTACTGATTAACATGACTACTGTGAGAGGTTTGTTCTCAAAACCTGAAAATGTTGAATCTTATAAGTTCAACAAGTTTCCATGTGAGATTTTCAAGAGAAAACCAAGTCAAAATACCTTCAAATAGAGCTCTACATACAGCAGGCATCTTGCAAAAGAGGCAGGGTCAGTTATAACAATCATTTAAAAAAAATTAGCAGCAGTTTCTAAGTGACTGACTGTTTCTTATATTTGAGGGTCGTGATTTGGAGTGTACAAGTACAGTGTCTTGTGATGATATGTGTTTTTTCAGAGAACTGCTTTTGCTTGATCACAATGTTAAAACTTCTGCGGTCCAGGTGAGGCTCAAACTCACAACCCTCCTCGGGCTCGGCATCACTCTGTACTCAAGTACCATGTGCTGACCAATTGCGCCACCAGAGCCTTTTGTGTCACTCTCTTGACAGTCCAATGAAAGAAAACTTCAGTCATTCAGTCTCACTGGCAAACCACTGATTAACATGACAAAAGCATCATGCATTATAGCTGCTGTGATGTCCGAGACAGGTTTGTACTCAAAACTTGTAGGGGAAAACAAACTTGAAATAGAGCTGAATATACATGTAAGACTCCAATAATCCAAATGAGTAATGTGATGATAATGCTAAATCAGGTGATTACTTTAACCAGTAGTGATTTGAATCATGTTGGTTGAGTCATGAGATCCCTTACTCCCAGCTTTTGCCAACCACATACACACCTTCACTTTAATCAGGGCAGCTGCTACATGAAGTTTGAGGCTTGTGGTCTTTGTTGAATGTGTCGAAGCTTGACTATTAGTCTTGTGATCAGTTGTCTGATTGTTTTTCATCATGTTAAAGCTTCTGTGCTGCAGGTGAGGCTCGAACTCACAGCCTCTGCATCACTCTGCAGGTTACTGTCTTATATGTACCACACGCTGACCAATTGCACCACTGGAGTCTTTACCCTCAGTCTCTCTATTTTGACTGACCCCACCACCCTATCTCACCACGTTCACATTAAGATGCATATTTGTTCTTAATTTAGAACAAATGCTAATAATTTGGCTCAAACCAGAACCCTGTTCAAAAAGTGTTGTTCTTAATTATAGTTTTATGTTAGCCCACAAGGTGGAGCTATAGTTTCTTTTAAAACCACAAAACCGTATAAGATGTTCAGATTCTGTAGAATCTCATGTTAAACGCTGACACTGTAGCCATCTAAGTTTTTTAGACCAACATTCAGGATAGTTACATGTTTGATATCTCCTAAAGGGGCTTTAGGATGCACAGTAATGAATTTCTTCTTTTTCTTTTGTCTGTCAACCAAAGCAGCAAATTACAAAAATGACTCATTGGTCATTATGAGATGTGATTATGAGAATTTAGAAGCTCATGTGATTGGTATTAGCTTTCAGCCACAGTCTAGGGGTGTGTTTTCCAGAAAATTGTTTTCCTCTTCGACCATGTCAAAACTTCTCTGCTCCAGGTCAGGCTGGTGGACTGTGGGAGGAAGCCTGGGTACCTGAACAGAACCCATGCAGACACAGGGAGAATTCAAACTCAACTTTGTTGCAACACGGAAATCACCACTGCGCCAACATGATGATATTTGAATTTTAAATTTAATTGTGGCCTTTTTATAGAGAGAGTCTGCACAACGTTACTGTGCACAAATACTGCCACACTGAAATCAGATGCAGTCTTCACTCTGGGGAATGACTACACTAAAATATTTCAAGGCTTTGTCATTTTTAGAATAGAAACAATGAATAAAGATTCATAATTTATGAACACTGCAGTTTGTTTTGCTAAATTTTCTGCAGTAAAATCTATACGACTTGAATTAATGTGTAAACATTAGTATGGCCCTTTAAATACTGCAACTAAACCATTTATTTTTTTAAACATGTTTTCGTATGATAACAGTAATAATCAAAGACAGGTTTGATTGAACAGGTTTCCCTGTAAAGTCTAGAAAAGCTTCCTAAAGCATGAAACACACCTTTACAAATCTCTCTCATTTCCTGCCTCAGCTGATTATCCTTAAAGTTTGTTTCCTGCAGCTACGCATTGTAATCAGTTTTTACAAAAGGAAAGCAGTTCTCTGTATGTCGTGCACGTAATGTGACTTTCACTCAGTGTGCAACACAACAAAGACATTTATGTGTATGGGTAAGTCCTTGTGTGAATTGAGAGTGTGTGGATTGTAAATTGAATACCAAACTGCCAAATATAGTGGAAGTGCAACTGACACAGAATAAACTAAACCTGAAAGAAAAATGCACCAACCGTCCAAAGAAAGTCGACCCGAGCACAGGCGGTTTCCTCCTGTCTCTGTTGGTAAGTCACATGTGTAAAAGCTCATGCCCAGTCGCCCCTCCCAGGATCGGCCCATTTGTTAGAAAGTTTGCCAGAACTGTTTCCTGTCCTGGCCTCCAGCGGGAGACGCCGTGCTGCATGTAACAGAGCAACTTGGACTTAAGCAGGCAGCAGGAGGAAACAATGTTCAGGAAACAACATGCACACACATGCATGTATGCATTTCTTTACACACACAACTTTTCACTTTTCAGGAAATCTGCCCTCTGTAACATTCCACATGAATGATGCATTTCTTAATTCAAAAATAATAAAAGTAAAAGTACGAGATGGGCTGTTTTATTATTATGTCTCCTAAATTAGTCCCAGCTCAGCTGATTTCTACTTTAAGTTGTCTTAAGACTTTAACTCTAACTACTCATTTTAGATGAGCATTAGATATGAAAGGTCAACACAGAAGGAGGAATAGAAATCATGTTTCTTTTATTACGATTAACAGTATAGGTTATAGGTTATAGTTTAAGTCCATTTGATACGATTAACCTCACCATAGTCTTGTTAAAGCAGATGTGTCCTCATTTATTACATAATATACTGTAAATCAGTAGACCCTCCCTTGCTTTAAGAACATCAGACCACCCTTCCCATTTTCTGACCCCACATCCTCCCCCTAATAATTTTCATACAGTCCCTAATATCACTGAAGCAGATGAGACTGACTGACTGTTGGTAAGACTCTGTGTAGGCCCGTATGCAGATTCTTCAGGACTGACTCATTTAATAAAGTGCACAATGGAGACCACACACACACACACACACACACACACACACACACACACACAAAGATTAAAACAACAGTTTAATGCCCTCCCATGCAAGCTAGCCTGTAGTTATCAGTTCTGAGAGTGAGAGAGCGACTCTCCAGTGGCTTATGGTAGCACTCCATCCCAAATAAAAATGGGGCCCAAGCAATGCTCCTATAATGCTATAGTGAAAATCTCCCAATGAAACTCCACTTCTCCCAACCTTGATGTTTCCTTATTTACATACACTATGCTAATTTCTGCATTATGTGCATTAAAAACTAAGTTCACTGAGTTTTTTAATGTTGCTCTTTGGTGACTGCAGAGAAGAGAGGCGAGAGCAAATCAAAGCAGCACAAACACACTCTATCTCTTTTTCATATGCGCACACACACTTGCCCGTCATAGAGTTAGTGCACAAAACCAGATGCTTTTCTAAAAGAAACTGTTTAGAGAAACAGATAAGTGTCACATGATGAAACTTCAGCAGTCTTTCTTTCTTTCTTTCTTTCTTTCTTTCTTTCTTTCTTTCTTTCTTTCTTTCTTTCTTTCTTTCTTTCTTTCTTTCTTTCTTTCTTTCTTCAGTGGAAGTCTGTGATGACACACTGGACATTCATAGATAAAACATCTGCCACAAACCTGTTTTGTTGCAAAGCCATGGGGGAGTGTAGAGTGTAGACTACACATGAACTCTGAGGATGAAAAGAGTGAAATGTGTGTTTGATACACAGAGGATGTGCACACACTCTGCACGAAGATATTTCCGAAAAAAACTGCAAAGCTCAGCTCTTTTTGTGATTTCCTCAAGTGATTCTTAGGAAATCATTCGCAGTTGTTTTAGCGGCATCCTACCACAGATGAAAAGCTGCTGCAAAAATGGCTGCAGTTGATGATTGATGAATGCATTTGTGTATTTGAGTTTGCAAGTCATGTTACCATGTCAGCAAGCCTGTTTTTATCATCTCTGTTGCCATAAGGCATAGATTACATCCTTCATTTTTTCAGGTATTCAGCACCACACCAAAAGTGAGAATTCATCCCCACCACACCCAGAAACACCTGGCCAGGCTTGTACAGAGCACAATCTATAACCATGAAAACGATCCTTTGCGAGCCACGTGCTGTGTGCTGAACCTTTTCACATCTGATGAACTCATTGTTTCAGTGACTAAACGTTGTGGTGGTCCGATGAACCCATCAAAGATTGTTGTTGGCTGTACAGTGGGTGAGGGGGTTGAAGGAAAAGGACACCAACCCTGCAGGGGAAACTGTTTCAGGAGGGGAGGAGTAACCCACAACTGCAGAACCGCCTACCTGCGCTGATAGAGTCTCCAGACCAAAAAAATAAAATAAATAAATCACACTATTATCTATAAATTATATGAATGGAGAGTGTTTTCTCAATGCATTTGGAGGATTCAGAGTATCAGACATTTACTGCATATTATTATTTTAGATTTGTGACCTTTGGGTAGATTTTATAAACAGTATCTATCCATCAGACCAGAGCAAGTGTCCCTGAGAAAGACAGAAATCACACTTAATGCATCAGTGAATGTTAATGTGTGTGCAACACTTCAATTCCTTTTGCATCTGACTGGAAAGTACCTCACTTTCTTCTACCCATGCTCATCTGTTCAGTGTGATAAACAATGACATTTAAACCAAGAGATATGAACAAACATGGAGCAGAGCACACACATATTTCTGATTAAATGAACCTTAAATAATAAATCATTTGAACATGTTTGTCTTAAATAAACACAAGGGGACCAGTGGACACACACACACACACACACACACACACACACACACACACACGTCTATCTGGCTCTTCTTGTCCCACAAATTTGGGTCTGTTTAAGATTTTAATTATCATCAGATGTTTTGAGACATTTTTTATGATGTGTAATATCTAAAACATGTTGAGCTGAGAGTAATCAGCGTTCACATAGGCCTCAAAAAGATACATACTGCACAATAAATATGGTCCAATTTTGCAAATTTTGTATTTCAGTTCTTAAAATTCAAATTTGCTTTCAAGAGCAAAAAGTAAAGAGCAATATTTAAAAAATTACATTAGAGCCCATCTTGACACCACAACAGAAGCAGTAAGTAAAGCAAGGAACACGCATAATGTTTAAATTTTGTTTTACTTTGTTTATTTATACCTTTTTGTAGTTGTTTGAGCTGATAGTATAAAACACATTGAGCAGAAATTTGTGTTTTTGCAATTTGTATCTGGACAGTTGCACACATTTTGTTATGATTACATTGCTTATGATCAAAGATTAGCGAGTCGACAACTTTGCAAAGCAAATGTAGCAACGCAAAACACAGCTAATATTACTTACTAGTCCAACAGCAAGAAGCCCAGCTCGGCATCTGTCTTTAAGCCTTTTATTTTATGGAGCTCTCTTGTTTCAAAGTTGTTGGGGTTTTTTTTGGTCACTTTCTCATTTTCGCTTCTTAGCTTCTTCAGTCAACGTCCCTACTTTCTCATTTTCGCTTCTTAGCTTCTTCAGTCAACGTCCCTTTCAGTCGTTCTGCCTCTGTCATTATGCCCATAGAGGCTGCTGATTCTGGTTACATTGCTCTTTTGCCCAGCTCCTGTTCTGGCACAACACCAGCTTCACTCCCCATCAGCAGGAGTCAGTTTACAGATGTACAGAGTGGGAATGAAACACAATTCATCTGATGTAGCATTAAAATGATTTATTTTATGGTATAATTATATTATTTTATGGTAGAAAGGTTACACAATGTAGCTTTAATTTTTGTTCTGCTGCATACATGACATTAGCTCAGCTGTGTATGTGATAATGAAAATGACAATTTGACAGAGCCTTTGCTACATGCATACGTACCCTACATCAAATTACACCAAGTTCACAGATTTTAACAGGATGCTCTAACTGCTACCTGCAGTTCTTCGGTATTACCTCTAGGCGGCGCTGGGAGGTCGGCAGTCAGTCGGTCGGTCGGTCGGTGTCCTGTCATCCAGCGGCAGCAGCAGCAGCAGCAGCGGCGGCGGCAGCAGCAGCGTGGGCGGACCGGGAGACACTCTACAGTGTGACCGAAACTCTGAGCCGGTGCTGCTGGCGGACAGATGCAGAGGAGCCGGTGTGCTTTCCCCCCTAGAACCGGAGGCTTCACTCGGCTGATATTTAACATCTGTATGGAAACACCGCCCTCTCTAACATCTGGATCTCGCGCCTGATAGTGAAACTACTCGTACCTCGTGCCCGCGCGATGTGTGGCAGTGATAACTTATGAAGTGACCGGCGACGTGTGCGTCTCACCGGTGGAGCCGTCGGTGCTGTGCCGGGCTGCAGGAACCGGACTTAGTTTGAAGGTAAGCGGAGGGAACCGCTCCCAGCTGTGCAGCTTCTTGCAGGTATTTACCGGCGCTGCAGCACACAGGGGTCTCATCTCTTTGGGTGGGGTCTCAATGGGGGGTGACAGTATATAACTGAAGAGTTTCACACATGTGGACTGGTTTCAAAGCCTTTCAAATTAAAACGTCAGATTAATGTGAAGGCTATGGGCAGAAGTCAAATGAAAGTGAGAGGAACAGGTGTGTGTGGTTTTACTCACACACACTCTTATTTCCAGGGGTAATAAGATAATAAATGAAATGGTCTCCTTCTCATGGTTCATCTTGTTTTATTGATGCCTTGTGCTGTCATGGAAGGCCAAGGCATGGAGAGCTTTATCAATATGGATCCAGTGAAGAGTGTGTGAGAGAAAGAGAGCATAAAGCACTCAGTATCTGTAACCCACTGGTGAAATACCCTTTTATATTTTACACTCTTAAATGCTGCAGTAACTCAAGTCCAAGACACACACACACACACACACACACACACGCAGAGGTTATAAGAGAGATAAATGGATTGGAGAGTGCTTCAGGGTCCAGTGCTGTGGAGATGAAGAAGGGCAGTTTCGGTTGCTGGCTGCACAGAAATCCCACAGACACAATTAAACCACTGACCCGTGTCATCAAGGATTTGTTTTGGCGCTTCCTGGTTGGAAAGGTGGTAGGAAGCAGACTTTTGGGCCAGATGGCAGCAACACACACACACACACACACACACACACACACACACACACAAACACAACTAGAAGAAAGTTTCTAATTAGGGAGACCGGATTAGTGGCCACTGGTCAGGGTTTGAACCTGTGGCATGCAGTGGATGCTCAGTGTTTAGTTGGGTTAGTTGCCTAGCATTTTGTATCTGTGAGGGACTCTTCAAACTCATGACCAGACACCCCTCACTTTTCGTTTTATCTCATAATGGAAAGTTTCTTCGGCCCGAAGTGAATAAGTTACTTCCAGGAAAGATGCAATGTTTTTGAATCTAAAGTTTCTTTCAGTTTCATTTCACATCAGACTGTAGCTGCTGGAAGCATCTTGTCTTATTGTTCAAGTACAAATTTTACGTACTTGCACTTTGATTATTTCCGTTTTATGCATAGCTTTTACTTATATGAGACCTTTTTAAAAACACTATGAACAGCCTGAGCAAATGTATATGGTATGACATTATTTACGCGGGAGAAACACAGGAGGGAGGAACAGACAGATGACTTGACAAGTGATACCAAGAAACACAGAGACTAAATGAGGAGGCAAGATGACAAGACAAAAGTGAAAACTAATCAGGATGGAACAGATAATCAAGAGTGGTGGGAAACAGCCACATACACAAGGAGAGAATTACCTTAATAACCTACCTTAGAATTACCCTATTAATCATAAACCTTTCATTCTAAGATCACAAAAACACATCACATTAAATGTTGGAATGATCCTTTAACCATCCATACCCGCCGAACCTTAAAGTAAGTGATTGATCGGAATATTAACTGTGAGCTGAAAAGCAGGATCACGTGAAAAAATTCTCTGTTTTGCAATAAAACATGTCCTGACTTTTACACTCAAAATTGCAAGTGAAAGTGTTTCACACATAAGAACACATGCACACACACACACACACACACACACACACACACACACACAGACATACACACACAGAGCTCTAAACAGGAACCTTACATCCTGGAAGATGTTTCATTTGGTGTGAACCGTCGCTCAGTGTTAATATGCCCGATTTGTGTGAACAGTGGCATTTTGCAGATGTGTTTTTATCTCTTCATCGCTTTCCTCCGCCGCGTTGAGTGTGTTGTGTTAAGAACGTGTTTGAACAGGTTGGATAGAAAAGAGGCAGCAGTGACAATAGCAGGTTTATTTCTGGCCCACTGCTTTCACAAGTGAAATGCACCTTCCTGTTTATATGGAGTCCTCCACCGGGTGCATCAGGGGAGAAAACTGGTTTTTAAATGAGCCCCCCAGCATTTTATCAGTGTATTTTTCATGGCAGTTTGCCCATGAGTGGATCCTCTCCAGTGCCTACAAGCTGCTCTGTTTGTCTTTCTCTTGTTTTATGCCACTACATGTCACTGCTCAAGTAGTTCTTTCATGGAACGCTGACGCCCGTCAAGAAATACAAACATTTTGACCTTGTGAAGTTACCTTCACAAAAGCAGGAAACAACAGCATGTGTAGTTTTCTGCACTGATCTGCCACTGTCAACATCTTACTCAACTTTAAATTACTGCTTATATCTTTTTCGTACTCATAACCCATATTGCAGAGCATAGGCACCATTTTGGTCTTGTGCATTTACATTTCAACAGAAGTCAGGCATTTGGTTGACCTGGGACCTCATTTATAGACCTTGTGTAGGCACAAAAGAAGGTGTACGCTGCTTTGGGAATGAACCTTTGGATTTCTAAAAACCAAACATGATGATGGGGAGAATGTGAAACTCTGACCCACGCATATGCACCTAAACTGGAGAGATGAGAAACTGCAACTCAAGATGAAACTTTGTAAAATCGATACTATTGTGTAGTAAGTACTGCAAAAGAACCTCTCCAATATGTTTTGTAATTATTAAATATTAATTAAATAAATGCTGAAAGTGGGGGAAACAGCGAGGCAAGTGCCTCTGTCCTTAAAGCATCACTGCTGTGCCAATATTGACGGTAAATCACACCCTTCTGTGTATTATTGCTCAATAAAACAATACTTTCAAGCTATAAAATGTATTCTCATTAATAGCCTGGTGAACAGCAGGATTAATTATGCTTGCCTTAGTTGTGCATATACTAGTGCATTTTTTCATATATTATTATCACATATTGTGTTTTATAATGTTTTGTAACAAAAGCCAAAGACTGCTGCCACGTCCGACTGTGTGCTTGTGATGTGTCGCCTGTAAAAACACAAAAGGTGAAAGTTTGAAACAAATCACACCATTTATCCAGAAATTGGCAGGTTAACATGTTTGAGGTGCAGTAGAGACACTGGGCGCTCACAGCTGCACCAGCTGCAGCACCACAGATGACTCTTAAGGAGGACTAAAAGGAATTTTGTGTTTTTGTTTAAGAATTAAAAACGTGTTTTTGTGACTAAGCCTCAGCTGAATGCATTTGGTTTACTCTCTTTTCAAATAAGGGAATACAAATTACGTAGGCTACCTGCACATCTGTATCCCCGACCGTCTCTGTCACGATTCCATTCAGGAAAGAGTTCCTTGTAATTCCTGCCAGTTTCTTATCAAAGGGATTGTCCTCCAGTCCCTTTTCCCCCACCCCTGTCACAAACCCTTACACTGCCTGTGTGGGGCCATGAACTTTTTAACTTCATTTTTTTATTTTGAAAAAATGGTCAGACCTTCTGAACCGGCAGCATGTGGTGAATGCTGCTGGTTTTGCCTTTTTGGCAACTCTGTGACCTGTAATAGTAATTAGTACGAATAGTAATTAGGGCGAATACTGAGTATTTGGGTGTTACATGAAACTAGGTTTCAAGTTGTTTGAAAAATTGGCATACGTTGAATATTTTTATGTGAAACACTCTATGTGTACACCAGTACCCAACCTTTTGTCATGAAATCCTACGCACAGTTTTATAAATAAGCCCCAGATGACCAGAACCAAGGGATTGTCTCCAAAGTGCTTGTTTTGTCTGACCAACAGTCCGAAACTCAGATGTAGATATTCAGTTTCCGAAAATATAAAACAGAGAAAAGCCAACAAAAATGTTGTAAGCTAAGACCAACAAACCTTTGGCATTTTGTTTGATAAATGACTAAACCAGTGGTTCCCAACTGTTTTGCATTGTCTGCCTGAAAACCCTTATTGCAGATCCCATGTGTCCATGAGTTACAGGCAGTCCAAACAAGCAGCAGTGCACTTTTGTCCAAGTATTTTTAGGACTAATATATACGTGCAAGACTAATGACATCCCCATCAGCCTCAGCTGCGCTTTGTGTTTAATGCGAACAACATGACATAATGAGTAAGCTCCACTCAGTGAGTATCCAACATGCTTTTTGGTTGACTGCAGCAATGATTTATTAGAGCCGCCACAAGTTTGACGTGCTCACAAGTACAGGTGTCTGTGGTTATTTTGTTGGTGCTGGTTTCACAAATTTAACCAGCACATCTTTCGTGCATAATTGGAAAGCACAGATAACAAGATAGTAAACGCACGTAGGCAAGGAAATAACCCCTGAAGTATGATCTGTGTTTTGTGTGATTCAGACATTTCGACATGAAAGATTAGCAGTGTCAGGACCATGCTCTGCCCACCTGAGTCACACGTTTTTTTTGACTGAACTGGCTGACAGGTGACGGCAGGAGTTATTGAGGCCGTCGCGCAGTTTGTTCCACCTTTTGTCCCCCCGAAAGACCAAAATGATCAAAATTTGAGCTTATCCTCCTGATCTAGACAGGGATTTCTTTAATGCTTTATCTCTCTCATCACGTCTCTGTTTTTTCTGCCACTGTGTCATCTCAGCTTAAGCTCTTGTTTTTCTCTTTAACGTTCCCGCACATCATGACGCTGAATCAAAACCAGAACGGTCTTATCAGCATGTCAGATACACCTTTGCTGCCAGAGTGTTCGTGCAAATCAATCACAGATAATGAGGAGGAAGAATAGAAAGCGAGTTCACGCACGCACGCTATTTTTACTTTACACAACAAATGAGATGGAAAACCATAGATCGCTACATTAGAGGGATAAGTTTTACTAATCGTTACTCAGTGCTCTCTGTGACATAAATATACATTTTCAGTTACACTAATCCTCTTTTCAACACACAGTATTATATTAATCTTAAATCACACACTCAGCCCTGTTGTTGTTGGTTTAATTTTCCCTTTCCAACCTAGAGATAGAGACAGAAATAGAACGCCTGTAAGAATTGTGAGCCTGTGAATTCATAAAAAAGTACTGTGCATCAAACAGATTGTCAGTAGTTACAGTGAAGGATCAGAGATTTTACAGTGGAAGTACGGACAGATGGGTCACGGAGAGGGCATAAGGTAGATCATTGAATGAAGGGGGATGAGAGGGCTGATGAATACTGGGCAGATGGACTGACGTGCTGTTACTTTGAAGTGTCCATCTTTTGAATCTTTTTAATAAAATACAAACTTTCAATCAGCTGGGGTGAAGCTGCAGGTTTCCTGAAAAACTATAGAGTCTTTGAAGAGTTGACTTGTGCTGGAAAGCTTCTGAACGTGTCAGCCGCCTGATACACGAGATGTTTTATGAAAACTATTCAATATTCTGCAGAAACATAATGGTTATGCAGTATAACCACCACAGATGCTTTATATATAGACCCAAAAGCAGGTCGTTAAAGGTTATGGTCAACAAACTCACGTCCACATGATAACTTTGCTGCCGTGTGGTCATATTAAACCATTTCAGGGTTTGATTCAGGGTTTCCCACGGAAATTAGCGAGGTAGAGGTTTATTCTTTAATTAATTACTACAAAGCGAAAAAAACCTCTCGACCCCAGTAGAATTTGTGAATGTTGCTTCAATTCAATGTTGACCCTCATTCAAATTTGCTTTTTTTTAGTTTTCATTTTAAAAAATACAACTTTCTCCTTAAGTTGATACCAAATTTGTGGCATTTCTCACATTTTAAACAGAATTTGATTCAAACTGTTAGGAGTTCCCTAGAAGAAACGACAGTACTGCAGCATGAGAAAAACAATCATACATTTATATGCGTAAAAGTCATCATAGCTTGGTCGGTCTTCCCTTTCCTTCCCCCAGAAAACACTCTGGCAGCAAGAGCCAGCATTAATCATTAATCTAGCTATATTAATTAACCATCTATCCATTAGTTTGAGCTATTTAAACAGTCTTACTTGTATGTGTGTATGTAGTTTAACCAGCTAACTATTACTTTCGGCTATTCTTTAACTATTTATCCATGACTTTAAGCGAACCGTTCTCTGCTTGCTTGCTGGTTTTAATGCACTCTTAATTGCATCAGTGTTCATGTGTTTCAGCTGATCCAATTGTAATTCTGTAATTTCTCTAATGTGTTCGGCAACATGTCACACAAATTCGTCATCAAAGAAACTTTTTACAAGTTCTTCTTGTCAACAAACCCCATGAAAACCAGCATTGTGTCTAGGTGAAGCTTGACATAAGCCAACCACATGGTTGCCCTTGGTGATGTTCCTTCACTACTATGAAAACACACACATACACACTACTTTATTTTGGGTGTCCTGCTCCAGTAAACACATTCAAGCACCAAATCCAATTAATCTTCAGCTGAAAATAGTCGCCAACAAACAGCCATTTTACTCCTGTTCAAGCTCAAGGCTTGACATTGCATGCCAGTGCTAGGTAGGTTTGAATGGTTTTTTTTGTATGGCATTTGTTGACAATAAGGAAAAATATGGAATTATGGCAGAGCTTCTGTCCATTAAACTTTTCTTACTTGACATTTTGCGTAAGAAATTCTTCAAAAAGAACCCACCGTCTTTTTCTTGAACCCAAACAACAAAAAGCCTGGATGAATAGCAAGCTGCCTCTCATAAAGGAATTTTAATCTGCCCATTATGTGGCATATACTGGTCTCCAAACTCTTCTTCAATGTCCATTTGATGACAATGTTGTCCCCCGGCCAGAGTTCTCCTGAGAGTCTCCAGACTTCTCTATGAAGATCCTGAATAAGTCCTCTCTGTTTCTTTGAAACCACAATTATGACCTCCATTTTTCCCTCTAAATATTCTTTTCAGAGCCAATTCTCTCTCCCCCCGCTATCTTACACTAATGTGGCATCTGTGGGCAATTACCATTAAGTTTTCATACAAGGCCAGCCAACAGAGGAAGCTGTTGTATTGGAGCTCACAGCGTGAGTCTGCTGGCTGCGTAGAGGGACGGCAGGAAGGAGGGATGGCGGGAGGGATAGATGGCTGCTGAGGAGGTCTATTCATGACTCCAGGCGAGGCCATACTCGAGTAGACACTTATTGTGACGGTGACCTTCCTGTCACCATGCAGCTAACACAAAGCAGCTTCATATGGGGGTCAGCTGAGCTACTCCCTTTGTTTCTCATCCTGCCTGTCAACTCCTCACTCTGTCTCTTTTTCCGTGTAACGTCATATAATGTTTATTTAGTAAATATTATCTCTAAAACTGAATTTAGTATCGTGGCGTTTATTAACCTACATTTTACAAAAAAGAAAATTATAACATAATTTATGGGACTGAAAATATGACACAAGGAGTGGCTGCATGACCTTATGTATGATAATCACAGGGTGTCCTGTCTCTTACAGCAAAGCACCACGGTCAACCAGTCGATTTGGTGCAGTTAAAACTAAAATCTAGTGTGCTGGAATAAATAACTATAGTGGGAAAGTCAATAGGAGATGCTTTCCACTCTTTCATCGACAATGTGTCCTTGAGAAACTTCCATCCATGGATCTGCCGGTAATCGCTATGAAACTGTGTGAATATGTATGAGGGCAAACCTGTCCTAAACCTGAATTTGGTAAGTTTTCATGGATGAAGGGAAGGTTATTGAGTATCCAGGGTGTGCCTCGTCTCTCGTTCAATCCCAGTAGGGATTGGTGCAAGCCCTCCATGACCCTGATGAAGATAAGATAAATGGATGGAAAGGTTATTTTGTACCTGAAAACGTTTTTATGGAAGCGGCAGAAACCAGCACTGAACACACAACACTTACATGTATTATCACTGTGTGAAGTTGGTTTATGAGTTGATTTAAGTTGGATTTGTGATTCCGGCCCATCTGATCAATCTGTACAATAATCGCTCTGTTTTGGTACCACCAACTCCTGTAGGGAAACATCTGGCTCCTTAGCTTCTAAATGCTCCACATTGTTCACCAGCTAGTCGCTCGCTAATGTTATCTGCCGGCTGCCTGATGCTGAGATGACAATATTGCGAATCGTACAACTAAAACAATGAAATAAAAATATGGGTATAATAAGAAAATGTGGATTATTGTTTTGATTGTGGTTTTGGGGTCGATTGTCAGCGAAGTAAACACACTCTGTCTCGTGCTTCAAATAAGTTTGAACTCATCCAATAATCAACCAAGACCATGATCTTTCCCTGACCTCACCCAAGTGCCGCCAGTGCCTAACCCCAACCACAAAAACCTTAATCATGCCGTTGTTGCCACAAGCTTACTTAGTATTGCAATAACAGATACTGAAGGCATACATTGTCAGTGTGAACATGATGTTGATGAAGTATGTAATGTGGGTGGCATTCCTCGTGGGTCTGAGGGTTGATGAGGGAGATTTTGCTTTGGCATCTGTCCTTGGATAAATAACGTTTTAATGAGGAGTATGCAGTTCTGAGTGGTTTTTCAAAGCTGAGTGTTCAGTGCATTGTTTCCCAATGACTCACAGAGCTACAGTGTTCCTTATTCTACAGATGTGATCAACATGTAGACGATCAAGTACTGTGTGTCTGCATTTCGTCCAATAGCTGTTTTACTGGCAGCAGTTTGAAGGCAATCATGCCTGTAGTTAATAAAACATGACATAGATGCTATGCTGTTCGCTGTTGATTTGACAGTCATGTTAGACATCAGTAAAAACATCAGTAGTCATCATAAAGACTTTAAAAAGACTTGACCTCAATTACACAAACCTCATAATTATAAGTTGAGTTTGCCCTGTTTTGTTACAAAAGTGTTTTGGACTTTGGCCTTTTCAGTTTTCAGTTTGTAGCTCTTGGCGGCCGCCTGAAGGTTGTTACATGGACTTCAGCAGTGATGCACTCTTCATTGCAGAGCACTGGTGTATCTCTTGGAGCCTCCTGAATAAGTGCTACCGTAGAACCCGGGTGTATACAACTATATATCACCGCTGTTAACTTTTTTCGACAAATGGATTGTATACACTCACATTCTGTCCGGTCAGCATCTCGAATCTTATTGACCAATGAAAAGATGTTAAATCATTTATGTAGGATAGATAGAAGGAGGATAGCTTTTGATAAATAACTAATAAACAGCCGTGAGACGACCGGCTCTGTGATCATTCTCAAGTGAGTTAGGCTGATGTGTGCACATCTGGATTATGCTAATCTAAAATAGTAAAATAGCTTTGATTAGGCCAAAGTGCCATATAGTGCAGCCTTCTTAGTTAAAGTTAAAACTAAGGACGATAACCATATATAACCGATTATACAGACAAAACTCTAGTGTCACTGTGTTTGCACCACCTCATTTAATACCTGGTAAAAAAAATTAAGGGAACTGGCCTCAGTTATTCAACTACATATAAAGGCAATGCTTAGAACACGAGAAGACAAAGCCAAGTGAAGCTGCGGTCGCAAAATATTCACAGACCAAAAGGAAAAAATACGTTAAAACAGGTGCATTCATTTTAATCAAGGCAACACCCAATTTTAAAAGGGGACAAGAATAAAGAGAGAATTAGTATTATTCAAAAGACTCAACTGCAAAGCAAAAAAAGCATGCATGTATCAACTCGCTTTCACTCTTTTATATCACTGTCATTGTTATGCATGAGTGCTGCGTCAGCACAGGTGTAGCTGTCACGCTCCATGAGGCCATTCTTGGTTTGAGTGAGTACGAAAAAACAATCAAACGAACAAAAAAACCCAGCAGTGATACGAAGAGTCCAAAAAACACATTTCCTTTCTACTGAGGAATTAATACACCTTCAGGCAGCCATTTTGGAGGTGCTCGATGTTAGCAATGCTGAACAAACGTGTTTGCTTGGACAGTTTTTGGATGAAAGGGATCGATTTTTGCTATGACAAGTTACCTAGCAAAGTTAGATCATTTCAAGTTAGACTCCGAAAGCTTTTTTAGGCTAAGCACACTTTTTCGCTCTCTTTTTCCTGTACCTGACAATTACTGATTCATAATTAATTAGAAGACAGGTAATGCCACATTCACTTCAGATGCTGCTTTCCCCATCTTTTACTCTCTCTGCATCTTGATCCAGTTTCTCTCTCCCTCTCTCTCCTTTGTCGCCTCATCCTCCCTCACATCATCCTGCAGTCTCTAGCGGCTTCTGTCACCAGCTTCTGCTTTGTAACAGTCTCGACAGGCAGACGGCAACCAGATGTCCTCTCAGCTGAGAAAACTCTCATATATCCAGTACCTGGCACAGGAGCTGAGAAACCATTATATTCTCTCCAGTGGCATTTTTTGGCAGTCGGATGTGCCATGAGGTGTTGGAATAGTTGGATTGATGATTAGCAATGCTGACTTTTTTCTTTAGGGATTTTTTCCCCCATTAAGTCATTTCTGCTATGTTGCCCTGCAGCTGCAAGTAATTTCTAACTGTTTAAGCTGACGAAGAGTTGATCAATTAATGCGAAATGATTTTGCCCAAAGCTTTTACTGACATGTTGTTCTTGTTTTCCCAGTCTGATGGTGTCATTACAAAATAGCAGAGAATCTATTTTATGAGCATGAGATGTATTTTTGAGCCAGACTAGAAACCTTAGAGCGACTGTGATCAATATTATTGTATTAACGATCAGTCTAATGTGAAGTATTTGCTCATTGTGACAAACCCACAGATAATTATGACCTGACTCTACAGTTCTCTTTAGGCCTTCCAGGTATTTTAAGGTCTTTCAGCTCTTTGTTTCGGCTTTATGGTTTTGGTTTACTGTTTTGGTTCAGTCATACTGCTCATCAAGACAAAGCAGGTCGTTACTTACAGCAAAACTCACTGTAGCAAGCAGACAAAAAAAAACACTGACAGTATAAAGAGTGGGTGGAGTACGCGTGACGTCACCTACAGGTTTCTGATCTGTTTATGCACCCATGTGACCAAATAAAGTCTATTAATGCAGGTTTTGTTCTAGTGTGTCTAGAAAAATATTCGAGCTGCTATCGTTACACATTAGGACAGACCGATGGAGTGTTACATGAACTGCTGTCTCTGCAGATTCACCAAATGAAACTCGCCCTCAGGCTCAGAGCCACAAACAGGTAAACCAATGCAGATGTTTTGCACAGCAGACAGACGGTCATGCACGCTCACCCCAAACATGCATGCATATACACACTTATGCATTTTGTAACCACCCCCAAATGGATGTCACATGCATACTCCCTCCAGACAGTGTCATGCTGTTTATTCTCTGTTTTGCTGCATTGTATTTCCTGTTGTTTCTTTTTTTTTTTGTCCTTGCTCTTCACTCTCTACTCCTTTGCTCCTTTCATCTTCTTCCAACACGACAAAAAGTCCTTTCTCTGCTTTTTACATCTCCCCCCCCATCTGTTGTTGTATTCTCCTCTTCTCCCTCTCTCTGTCCGCCTTGATGTATATCGGGTCATGTGCAGAAAGAGGCGGTGTGTGGCCGCAGCCTTAATGTCATGTTAACACTGTGGTGGAACATTTCCAACTGCGTACAGAACTTTTGAATTCTTTCTTTTTTTTTTAAATAGCCAGCGTCGCTGTCAACATTAGATGTGCTGAGATCGTTAGCGGTCATAGCAACAGTTGCCTCGAGGTTTCATTCGATACTGAGACCTGCAAAGATCATACACTTTTTTTTTTCTTCTTTACTTCGCTTCCTGTGCAGAGATGCGTGGGTGTGAAGTAAAGTGCAGTGGGTCAGGGGTTTGAATATTGTGAAATTTGAAAGCTGCTTTCCCACAGGCTACATGTCAGTCTATACTTGATAGCAGTAGCCCATGCCGATCCTTTAATCATCTCTTAATGACTTCCATGGGAGACATTTCTAACTGTAAGAAAGATCTGAGACTTTTTAATTATGCAAAACCACAAGTGGAGGAAGTTTAGCTGGTTTTTAACTTTCCACACTTTCGCTCCAGTTTCAACTTGCCAATTAAATCTCTTGTCCTTAGACATCTGAGTAGAAAAATGACTGCACCTGGGGGCAAACAAAGCAGGTAGCTGACCTCTGATCTGCTCTGATTGTCTGTACTACTGTTTATCTCTGTATAGCTAAGCAGCTTTTAATGCTGTTCCCTTATTTATTAAGGCCAGTGGACATTCGAGGAAAAAAACATCTTTCTTACCCAAATAAGCTTCAATTCAGCCAAATTTTAAAAACATATTTTTTTCTATTAGAAAAAAAATGTCCATCACACTTTCCTATAGCCTTAGGGGGTGTCAGTAATTGTTCGACTAACAGTCCAAACTCAAACACCTTCAGTTCATTGTAATTTAAGATGAGGAGAAGTGGCTCAATTTCACATTTGAGGAGCTGGAACCCTGAAATGTTATTTGAAAACGTGTCAAGTGCCAAGTAATTGTCTGTCAGTGAACTAATGAGTGAATCGACTGATTCCCGCAGCTCTGCTTATTCTGTCTCTTACTTCAACTTGTATTTAGTCATGCACATACATTCACTCCACATAGTGCGCTGTCACTCATTTTCAAAATTGAGTTTGTGCATCGACTTTCTAAAACAGAACGTCCATAGGGGCTTAACCTAGGCCATTGTTTTCTTTGCAAACACTACCCACTTCTTGATTTTGTTAAATGCAACTGCAACGTACAAAAACATTCGATTGTGGCTTAGTCGAGGCAGTGGAGGCTAATTCTACATTAGGCAAGCTTTCCACCCTAACATTTCACTGTTGTGAAATATGTTTAAGCGTTTGTGTTTTGAACCGGATTAGCGAACTGAATTATGCATGCGCTGTACTTCGGCAGCATTTTCCGAATATTAATACACACACACACAGTACACTTGACTTATATTTAATGTGTGACTTGCTGCTCATGGCGTAAATATTTCATCTACTTTACATCTTTTATTATTCATGACCACTGTATGGCTTCATAAACAACAAACTCATGTTCACAAGATGTATTCGCTTGACATGGCAAAAATTGCTGGCGCACAAGTATTTTTGATACGTATATTTCTGGAGGCTATTGCAGGTTTGGAACAGGTGCATGAGCAGGGGAGAGGATAACAATGTAGTGTATTACTCTCATGTCTATCAGGCTGTAGCAGGCAAGACTGAGTGAGGTGAAACTGGGTGCAAGGTAGTCTTGAAAAAGAATGTGAGATATTTCCCACCTACAGTGGAGCCACACAGGTTGCATCACACGAGGAATCAGTCATCGACTGCAGAGCGGACTTAATTTCATTTTAATTCTAAGTAACTTGCACAATTACTGATAATTGCATATTGAGGGTAATTGATGCTTGCACAAGTTAAGGTGAGATTTGAACTCAATCTGAGCACCACACACGGATCAATTGTGGCCCAGCAGCACCTAACAGCAGGCTGCATTTTATTCCCATTAACTTGCAGCTTAGATGTAGCATTCAAAGTCAATAAACCATTACATTCACATTTATGGTGAACAATAAAAAGAGCAGGTTGAATTTGAATTTACTGAGCTGCTTTATAGATTAAAGGACAGAGAGGGGGGGGGGAAAAGACTGAGAGTGAATGAGAAAAGCATCACCAGGAAGGCTTCAAAGGCCTTTAAGTGACAGGTTTGAGGAAATATGGTCTCAATTTTAAGCAACACAAGCAGCGATAGAGATAACGGCTCGCACAAAGCTGTAAATCAGCTGGACTACAGTGTGACAGTGACATATGTGCATGTATAAAAATGCTACACGGTAGCTTTAAGTAGCTGCTTCCTGTGTGCGTGGTTTTTGTGTGTGTTTGCAGGTGGCTAGGGATGCATGTCGGCGATGATGTGAGTCGAGGGATATATCAGCACAGTGGCTCGTCGAGTAATGAATTGCTCACTCTTGCGCAATCTGCGGTAACGAGATGAAAGACAGACGCCACAAGACAAGGGAAGCGGCGTTTAGACAGATGGCTTCAGCTCATTAAGACTTCCACTGTGAGTCTGTCAGTGGGTTGTTGGAGAATAACCAAACCTGTTTAAATTCCAGATTGGTGTTAGCATTTCGAATTTGTGTCATATCCTGTCCAGTCAGTCGCTGTTATGTTTTATGAAGGAATTTGGCCGACTGTTTGGTGCCTGTGTCATTTAAAAAACCACAAACTTTGCTTTCTGGGTGGCGCACACACAGTCATATAATAGTCTTAAATTCTGGAACACACTGTCTTCTGCAGGCCGCAATATTTCCACTTCTCATTTCAAAGAATCCCCTCTAACACCAGAGTATAACCCATGAGATAAATCTGTTTGTTTTCTGTTGAGATAAGTTTCAATCGTGGCATTCCCAAATGCTATCCTCCCTTTTCTTGGTGTGGATCCAAGTAAACATAATAAAAGATTAGATGTCTGATTGAATTCATCTGCAGATGAAGCCATTAAAAGATTAGTGAGTTTTCTCTGTTTGAATGAGCGCAGAAAAACTCTTATTGATATTATTAAAAAGGATGCTAATATTGAGTCATGAAACCTTCAAGTCAGGAAGTCAAAAGTTAAGAGATAAGCACTCTAATGTTTTCTCTGCGGATGCCATCTATCATTTATTGTTTAACTCTCTGAGATAAGTGACATGCTGCTGCCGTCGTGGCAGATGTTAAATCATTTATTAGAGTTTGTTTGCGTAGGTAGCAGCGGATTACACACACGCACATTCATACTACAGCAGGACTCTGCAAACAGAAAGGAAATGACCCACTGTGTTATGACTGTAACATCTGGCACAGATGAGAGCCCAGAACATACATGGTCCTGTGGTGCTAGTGGTGGTGGTGATTGGTGTGCGGGGTTTGGAGGGTGGAGGGTGAAAGTGCACAGCATAACTCACTGTTAATCTATGTGACCTACTCAGTGTTTGTTACATTAGAACTGGATGATGGAGGAAATATAGAAACAAGGAGATGTATTTTAATGTGGGAAAAGATCTGTACAACAGATGAACGCATGATCTCCTCCAGATCAGAAGATTAAGATTTATTTTTTTAAGCCCAAGTAAATTTCTGATGTAAAAGTGTGGTTACCTTTCTGCCCAAAGGAAGTAAAGAATTTGAAATTCATTTTTTCTCAAATTGTCGCAGTGAGGAGGCTACATGTGTGAAATTTCGCCTCACCAATATTAGGCTACATCTTTTTCCACTGATATCTTTTTGTACAAACCATCACAGATAACATGAGTTTATTGACATCACAGTGCAGGATTTCTGAATACTGGACATTTAAACGAGGCTCGGCTCAGCCATAAAGACCAAGGCAGGGAATTTTTTTGAGGCCACAGTGAACTTCTGAGAGCACCAAACTGAAAAAAAAAAAAACTGTATTAACCACGAAAGTTAAAATGGACCCAGTGGTGCTGTTGTGCAGGTTGTAGTACCTATTAGAGCGGAATAATGCCAGCGTAATAAAGTTCAAACCTACCTGGACTCCCTGAGCGTTTATCTGCAGCTCAGTCCCCAACCAATTAACTTGGAACTACAGTGGTAATTGTCAGTTTTACAGCATCGTGCTCTTGGAGACAAAAGAAAATGGCACAACTCTTCTCCCAAAATATGATTTACCTGGGGAATAAATAAATACTAAAGCTGAAACTCAGCAGGTATCTTGCTTGCACCGAGCCTGCCAAATGCAGCCAAAAGCAACCAAGGTTACTCTGACTTGTTCTGGCTCATAAAAGGCAAAGATAGGCTCTTAAATAATGAATAGATTCTGGTAGCTGTTGCTGCTCGACTCCAATATTATGCAGGTTTGATTAAATAGATTTAGAGCTTTTGAAAGCTGGAAAATTCTGCTGGTTTTCATCAGAGTGTTGTTTTGTCAGGCTTTTGCACCATACAAAGTATGTCATTGTTGTATTGAGGCCTGGTGACAGCAGCATTTACAATGGTGAAATCTCAGCAAATAGATTTGCAATGACGCAGAGACAATAAAAGTAAATGCACACGCAGTTTTCCACGTCGAGTTCAACTTGGGTTCAGGTCTTCACCGTAGACCAGATGCAAGACATCTTGGACAGCAGGACTTCTGTCTATAGGAACTTGGCTTGGGGAACATGAGGGTGATCAGTTCAAGTCCAGCACAGGCCACAGTATGGAGCGTGAACTGATAGTTGGAGAGGTGCCAGTTTACCTCCTGGGCACTGCAGAGGCGCCCTTGAGCCCTTGCTCTGAATCCTTAACTGCTCCTTAGATACATGGCAGCCCATCACTCCACCATCTCTCCACATTTGCAGGTATAAACCCTTTGTGTGTTTGAGATTTTCCCCATTGGGGATTATTAAAGCAAATCTTCTTCTTGACAGGGCTGATCTTTGAGAGTCCAACGTGGAGAAAGCTGTTGAAGCTTTTTATCGGTGTTGCAGCAGATGAGTTTCTAACCGACCATAAGGAAACTTTACTAAACATATTAAGTGTGTTTTTTACTCACTTTATTTCTCTCTCCTATAGCGTCCATTACAATGACATGCACATGGCCAGTTATGCAAATTAGATTATGGTGACATTTAGCGACTTTTAGGATTTATTTTCCTTACCAAGGAGTTGGAACACACACAGCTACAGTAGTTCACTAACTAGTTCTAAATTACCAAATCTCTAGATTAAAGACACGCTGATTCATGTCACTGCACCACTTTCTGGTGTGCCTTTAACTGACTGTTGTGAAATTTCAAGTTGTGAAACCCTGCAGCGAGGCTATTAAGATATTAAATGTTAAGCAGCAGGAAGTGTAAGTGCTTAAACGAGAAAGAAGAATGAAACAGAAAGTGAGGCGTCGAGAAGGTTTTTGGACTGCTTAACATAAAGATCCGCTGAATATTAAAGCTTATTGACATGCAGTCACAGTGAGTTTCCATGCCTCTGCCTCCAAGACCAGAATCAGGGAGCAGTGTCAGGACAAGTCTTGCTCGGGTGCTGCAGGGATGCCCTTGTTTGATTCAGTCTCGGGCATGTCAGGAAATGTCACTCTATGTAAAAAGGATCCAGTTACGCAGCTGTTCTGCTGCAGTCGCCTATAGGCACATCAGGCTGCAGCGCTGCAGCACGGGCGGTGCACATTTCCTGTGATACTTTTCCAAAGGTAACAGCTACCGCTTTGACATTATAGGTGTGGTGAATGAGACAGTTATAACAAAGTGCTTTATTGTTAGCTCTGAGAGTCGAGAAATTCACATCAAAGTGGGAGATTCTTTTGATTTAATGAAACACCTTTGGACTGAGTGAATCTTTCATGTATATCTCTCTCTTCTGATATAATATAGAGAGGAACGGCGAGGAGGTACTCAGACTGAGAGCTTTAAACATCTGCATGACAATTCTCTAACACTTGGCTGATAATTAGTTGTCCAGTCCAGTAGTTGACTGGCTTACTTTCAATTTTTTCACTTTGAATCTGAGACGCCTTTTCTGCTGAGTACTGATGACACCATCGCAATATCACCATCCAATCAGGGCCTTTGTGGCCTGACAGCAGGGCGATGTCATGTGTTGTACAGCACAGGGATTACATCCCCTTAATCTGCCTGTCATGAAAACCCAACTACAAAAAAAAAAGAAAAAAGTAGAGAGATCATGCTCATGGAGTAACGAACGGCAGATGATGGAAACGAGATGAAAGAAAGAGGAGATTGATTTTGGACCACACGGCATCTTTTAGCTGAATGGACAACTGCAAACCCTGACGTGTGTGACTGAAGCAAAAGCTGTCAAGTGAGTGTTTCTATAGGGTATGCATGTGAGCGCGTCAGCGTCCACACAAACACTCGCTGAGTATCGCCACCGCAGGATAAGCAAAGGATGTGGTCGTGGATTGTTCTGGTGGAGGTTTCTATTTGCAGGGGTGTGTTTATCCTCTCTGACCGTAAGAGAACGCACAGGCTTCCACAAGTAACCACAGACAGACCGAAACACTGACACGGGCAGCTGAGAGTCAAAGGCAATAAGGAGGAATCAACTCTGTGTAACCTGCATACATGTGTGTATGTTTAAACATTCGACAGTGCTTCAACTTATGTATCCTGAAAATGACTGACGAGGTAATCAAAAGTCTCGTCAGGGCTCAGAGGTTAAAGCCTCTGTGTATTTTTTTTGTCACTGTCGCATCTTTTAAATTAAACTGGAGGCAGTTTTCTTTCTAAGACCAAGACTGAGTCTTAGTCTAGTCATGTTAGCGTCTCTCTGAGGTTGTACTCTGAAGCTCAATGAGCAAAATGCTATGCAACAAGCTGATGTTAGGCAGGTTTAATGTTTACCATGTTCACCATCTCAATTTAGCATGTCTGAGGCTAATGGGAATGTTTTCCAGCTTGTTTGGTCATAAACCAAACTATTGCATCGGACAAAACAAAAAATTGGACCTCATGATGAAGCAAGAGGAAAAATTAAGGGTCAGGTTTAGATAAAAACGGTTAGGAGTTATCTGTCCCAAAGTACGATTCATCCACTGGGCAACACAGATATCTGTATTTCTTACCAATCCACCCGAGAGTTGGCGAGACATACCAGGAAAAGAAGTAAAATGTTAAACTAGACGTGGCACTAGAAGGAAAGTTTTGTTCTGCACTGAATTTAATGACAATCCATCAACTAGTTGTCTGGACATTTCAAACAAAACCTCATGGGGGTGCTAGAGGAAAAGTCAAGATATCGTCAAAGTCATTAGGACTTATCTTCTGGGTACCATGAATGTCTGTACCAAATTTCATGGAAAGTTTATTGCGACATTTCTGGACAAAAACAAAAAAATGTTGCCCACATGGTGGCAAATCAGTGAGTTTCAAGTTGTTTCATGTCAATAATTGTTGAGATGGTGAGTGGTGTTGGTTGTTCGACCAATTGGTTTAATTGATCGATTGAAAACTGAAAAACCTGTCAAACCAATTGTGGGAAATACATCATACAACTCTACAATTTAGCCCTGATATTAACGAATAATATGTTGTCAAATCCATTGTCGATAAGAGGAATTAAAACATCCACACCTCCACTAACCTCAGGAGATCAGTATGTGATAGAACAAGCTGTGATGTGTTTGACAGCCTTGTTGGACTGCATGGGAACACATGCTTTGGTTGTGCTACTACTCCCATCTATAGCTGAGTAATCACACGTTTTATTTGCCTAAACACCCACCTCTTCCTGAGGACCACGAGTTCACACATGTAGGCATTTCTGCACAGCCACCTGGGAAATGTAGGAGATCATTATCTAAATAGGAAAGACAGTTTGCGTGAGAGCGGATCCACCAGAAAAGAAGAGTGATACCATTACTGTGGAAAAGGCACCCAAAGTGATTGTATTTGACAAGTAAGAGTGTCCAAAGAGGGATTTTTCCCTTAAGGATTTATTGCAACCGCCTCTGTGAGTGCTGATGTTTGGATTCAAGAAATCCCCAGCTGCCGGTGTTGAATGTCTTTCAGCTTGTCAGACTCGGCTTTGGACAGAAGTTTGAATATCGTCTCCAGCACCTTGTGTGATGAAGGAGATTGTTGTTCGGCTAATGGCTTTATGGCATGAGAGGACAGACTGTAATTTCACTCAAAGCAATGAATCACAGAATGATCTACAGCTGAGATCTACAGGAGCTCCTCATTGGTGGCCGATCATTATGTCTAGCCCAATGCAGATGTCCTATTATTCAGTCATTCCACTCCTGCTCAATGACTTCCCCTTGGCCCGAGCGATATTTTTTCAGATTAAATGACATTTTAGTATAAAGTGAAAGTGGCCAACATAGCTATAAAACTACCAATCAAGGCTCCTATTCACCTCAACAACAGATCATTATTCCTTTTGCCTGATCCATGACACCTAATAATCCTTTAAGAGACAGAATCTATTGAATTTACTGTGTTCATTATTCATTGCTCATTGTCCTGTAGCCTCGGTTGACTGAGCCGATATATCAGCCACTAATAGCTTATTGCAGATATGTTGGCATCAGTGTGCTCTGCTGATTATTACAGAAAACAGTATTACAGAAATATGATAGCAGGTACAAGATATATCTGAGGAAATTTAGAAACTCTTTCTCCATACCCATCAAATGTGGCTCCGTACACGTCTGCCACCAACTAAATGTTTCTTTATGATATGCGTTTGCATAAAAATTGTATATATTATTGTCAGAAGTATTGATCCTGTATTGTTGTAGGCTGACTCAGAAATTCAGTATTTGGTCAGGTCATAAAGTTTCAGCTAACACACCTTCTAGCCTGATGTAATCCAGTGCAATGGAGTATGTACTGAGACTGTGCTGAGTTCATTTATGAACCTGTAGGGATGATTCAGTGTATGTATTAGACTCTATGGTGTAACTTCTTGTATGTCTACCACTGTAAATTAACTTCAGAACCTTCATACTAGTAGTCGTATCCATAGAAAGTACCATGTTCTTCATATGCTGTTTGAGGTGGACTGGTGTTTATTTCTACACACGTATCATGTTATAATTGGTGATTGGTGATAAATTCAGCATGAATACTTGTTTGTCTCTGTGTCAGCCCTGTGATGAACTGCTAACTTGTCCACAGTGTACCCTGCGTCTTGCCCAATGGCAGCTTATACTGGATCCAGCAGTTATGGAAAATGAATGGATAGATCTAGATGCAGTCTATTGACTCTAAAACACACCTTTAAACAACAGTCGTACAAGTTTAGTGTAGGTTTGTTTAAGTTTTGGACTTCTCTACAAGTCTAATTTAGTAAAGGTGATGCTTGAACTTTCTAGAGCAAATGTGTAAAAAAGCCTAATGTAGGCTGCAAATGTGCTACCTAGCCTACATGACCCTTTCATTAGCTCTTTTATTTTGTGGGGTTACAAAATATGCTTAAAAAAGGCCAATGTGCAGCATCTTCCCCATGTTAAATCTTGTCCTATACTATCAAGAGTTCAGGGTTACGTTAGCTGCTCTGTGCTCCGTCTTTATTTGATTTAAAACATGTCGGTTTGCCCTAAAAGCTCTTTGTCTTGTAAGGTTAAAAGTGGTGCTCGAAAGTATGAACAAAGATAAGTAAGCTAAGCATTATGTTAAAATGAAGGAAGTCCACATAGAATAGGACTAACTTTGTCTACACTGCAATACAAGAACTTTATTTGTTTACTTAACTTTATTATTATATGCCTTCTGCGTGCACATATGCATGTTTAAAACTCTTTTACTGCGTTCTCGTAATCTGGAAACAAAAATCTGCTGGAAACAGCCAGGATTTCCAATGAAATCATCAAGCTAGCGACCCACAGCTGATAAAATCTGCCAGCTACAGTCTGCTTTTGTGGCTAGAATCTGTCTAAAATCAATGACCCATTGTTTAAAAAAAAAAAAAAATGCCATGAATTTCAAATGGTAAATGTGACACCATTATCGCTGTAAGCTGCATTATGTGCCATGTGAGGACAGTCAGTTGGACTTTGTGTTGGTCAACTCATGTTTTTTTCTGTGAATTTGTGAAAGCTTCAGCATTTTACACAATTATGTGTGGAGCTATTCAGTTATGATAAAATGACTATGTGGTACCGGTGACACAGTAAGCAGCAGAAGGGTGCTGAGTTTGTGCTTCACCTGACAAGCTCAGCAGCTTTAAAATGTGTGAGTCGACGGGAAAAGAGATCATCAGTGTTTGTGTTGGCATATTACAAGGTACTAGTCTAAAAAAAAAGCCTCATTGGCTCACTGGCTTTCACAGAGATGGAGAAACTTGTTTATTCCCATACATCTTCCAGTGAAATAGTTAAGCAGGAAAACCCCTTCCACTCTCCAAATGCCTTCCTTCACCCATAAACCCATTATGCAGCAACAACAGGATAAGTGGAGGCTTTGGCTTACTATTCTGTGGCTTTCCCCCTGTTTGTGTAGCTCAATTGTTGTTCAATCTATCAGGCTCTCTCTGTCTGCTGGTAGGTGGGCTGCTACACTCAGTCCACTTATCTTTTCTCTTGTGTCTGTGTCTGTTGAGGGCATATCTGTGAAGAGAGCCACATCTATGAGAAAGCCTAGCACCATCTAGTGGTGATGGAGCGTAGCTACACTACTGCCCTGCTACTACACCAGTGAATCATCAGCTCCATAGAAGCTCCAGTGGCGCAATCGGTCAGCGCGCGGTACTTATAAGACAGTAGCCAGCAGAGCGATGCCGAGGTTGTGAGTTCGAGCCTCACCTGGAGCAGCCAAGTTTTAACCTGTCCTGTCACAGGAGAAACTCTGACATGTTGACAGCAAGCAGCAGCACTTCTGTTGCTCATTACACACAATAGTTTAGGTCAGTTTATATTAAATTAATATATACTCTATATGAATGATATATACCTCACAGCAAGAGGGTTCCCGGTTCAAATGTCATACAGATTGATGTTCTCTCTCTCACAGACCAAACACTAACTAATAAGTTAATTGGTGACTCTAAATTGTCTCTATGTGTGAATGTGAGCATGAGTGGTTGCTGGTCCAAGGTGTACACTACCTCTCACCCAATGCTCGCTGGAATAGGCCCCAACCTCCCACGACCCCAGTGGTTATGGAAAATGCATGGGTGGATGGAAAAGCATCTTTGTGCCAAATAAGGTGTTCAAAATATTATTGTTAATATTCTATATGATTTTTTTTATGAGTTAAAGCCCACATCTAATTTAAGACACGATGTATACACACGTGGTATGCAGATTTATTAGCAATCACTTTTTTCTAGCTGTGGATGTATAGCTGCCCAGGCTGATTTGACACTACTGCTTAATTTCTGTTGTCATACCAGTTGTATATAAAATATATATGTTTCATATCATCTAATGGCCACCTGCCAGACAGGTACATATGGGAATGAAAAGTGTTTTCAAGAAGAAGATTAACTTTAATTCAATGGGGATACTCTTCTTTTACATATAGGCCTGAAACACAACCAGAAGGGGGCTTATAGACATGCAGCTGTGGAGAGATGGGCAATCGTGTAGTGGAGCTCTGGGAGCAGTTAGAGGTTCGGTGCCTTGCTCAAGGGCACCACTGCAGTGACGAGGAGGTGACTACTGCCGCCCAAAAAATGGTGTTGCAGCCGTATCATTGAGGATATTGCACACAATAAACTACGACAAATGTTACATTAAACATTAAAAACAAACAGTACACGACTGCAGCAAGCGATGAAAATGCTAAAATTGGAGTTAGAACTACCTAGAGAACCACACAGGCTTTGTTAACACATGAATGATGAAACCAATGAGAGAAAAGGGGTTTACAAAAAACTGCAATGTAGCTCCTAAGTGCATGGTGCATTGACAAAGGGACTGGAGGATCAATTGGCACAAATCAGCTGGTCCACTGAGTTAAATTAGAAAAGTTGAGTGTTGATAGTGTCTCTCTGCCTGATGCAGGTTATTTGGTAGATTCCGAGGTGGCTGGCAGACTCGCGGCTTTGCACATTTGGATTAAAAAGTTCCAGGCGTTTGCATCCATGCTGTATCTGTCTGAGCCCACATCAGCATGTACAGATGCGGATTACCTTCTGTCCAGGGTCTCTTAATTACTCGACAAAGCTGGCATGTGTTTGTGAACTTATTTTGACACTGTGTATGTGTGTGTGTGTGTCTGTCCTATAAACCCATTTCCTTTGGTTGTGTCGTCCAGCTGGCAGGTTTAGGAGGAGGTAGCGAGCATGGATGAGCCGGGCAGCAGGAGCAGCAGCCTGCAGAGGAAAAAGCCACCATGGCTCAAACTGGACATCCCAACTATTCAGCTGACGCTGGATGATGCATCCACACTCACCCAGGTAAGAATACAAGTCAGAACAGTGGTACTATATTTAGGATAGTAGCTTAGATGAGTAGAGGAACAACTAGAATTGATTCATGAGACCTTTTTTGATCACCTTTTCTGAGTATTTTCTAAGTGCTCAGGCGGATACTTTTGCTTGTATTTTCACATTCGCATGCTAAACCACAGAGTGCGTCATGTGTTGATGTGTGTGTTTGTGTGTGCGTTGCAGCCGGTAAAGCGCCTGCGCAGCGTCAGCATGCCAGGGGAAAACCCACAGGCTTGCATCGCTGCCTTGGAAACTTCCAACAACTACCTCAGACCTCCTCTGGAGAGATTGCCCTCCTTCACACAGTCCATCAAGAGGTAAGACACACACACAAGCAGACACATTCTTAAGAGGTTCGTCTTTCTTTCCCCTCTGCTGATTTTTTCCAGCTGCTAATTTCCTTCAGCATGCTGCGGCTTTCTAATTCTAATAATTCTTCTCCGCTAATAAATCTTTAACAAAACTAATTTAAGCTGCAGCCTCCTTTCTGATTTCGCACAAATTAATCTTGCTCTCTTTTCTTCTCCCCCACTGTCCTCCCTTTTCTTTAACTTTGCCTTATTTACCATCTGCATCCTCCCTGTCCTCTTCTCTACATGCTGCAATGTGTGATAAGTGGGAAAAAGGTGCGCTTTGAGCGGGTCAACACAGTTCCCCCAAAGGGCCAGAGGGGCCCCAGGAGGGTGTCAACCGTCCGAAGGCGGTCCTGCATCCCCAAAATATTGACCCGACGGCGTTCATCTATACCCAAACAGATCATCAGGTACATGCGAGGTGGAGGAGGAGGGTGGGAAGGATGGAAGGAGGAAGGGAAGTGATAACAGCACTTTTAAGGATGGCATTTCGAACTGACAGCACAGTTCCAGTGACGAGCCAAAAGTTTTCAAATATCTCAAATATTTGAGGTTTATTTTGGAGGAAAGTGGATGGAAGGAATGGTGCACGAGTCTTCTTTTGGATATTTCAGTGATGGCATCATGAGAAAGTCAAACAAGTAATATGCAGTACATAATATTATCAGTGTGTGGACTAAGATGCTAAGAAAACTGGAGGCTAACTGTATTACAGTGAATATAGTCCAGCCCTAAGATGCAACAATATGTTGGGAAAGCAGTTAGCTCCCACATAGGTAGTAAAGGGTAATGCAGTGTCACATAAGCATTTTTTAAACTGTTAACAATGGTAACAAAAGCTGGTCCAACTCAGAGCAGCTGTGAAAAAATATTTGAATAAATAAATCCACAGAAAATGAAAACCCGACTCTGCAGGTACTCTCAGCTCTAAGGAGCATTTTAGTGTCATTCAGCTCTTTGTTTTGGTTTCACTGCCCGCAATCATAGACAGTATAAAGAATGGACTGTGAAGTTGGACATTTACGGGGGGGCTTACGGAGACTGACTCGTTCGGTTGCCAGTCTCAAGTCGTCGTTCTAGGGACTGCAGTTTTAGACACTTCTACTTCTATTTATTTCACAGCTTGTGGCTTACAAACAACTTTATTGTTTTAATTCATTCTCCCTGGTGTTGTAGTGTAGTTTCAGGCAGCAAGCAACTGTTTTTTAGTGTATTTTACCTGTTCAACACAGCAGACAAACAATTGAGCTTAAGCTAATGGACATAATTGAGCATTTAGCAGCTGTAGAGTCTTACTTCCCTCAGTAGTTAGTGGGAAAACAAAGCTAAAAGGAGTGTGAATATTGGACTTGAATGCAAAATGTGCTCCTCACTTGCTTGATGTTGATGATGCTGTTTCCTAACAAGTCTGCCTCAATATCTTAGATGGTTACATGTCAATACAGTATTAACAGCTTGTTTTTGCTGCCCAAGTGGACAAAAATGGAGGTTTAAAGCAAGAAAATTCCTTGCAGGGGGGGTCGGTAGTGTAGTGGGTTAAGCGGCCGCCCCATGTGTAGAGGCTACAGTCCTCTCTGCAGCTGGCCCTGGTTCAAATCCCGCATCGGACGGCCCTTTACTGTGTGTCGTTCCCCCTCTCTCTGCCCCTGCTTCCTGTCTATTTTCAGCTGTCCTATCATTGAAGGCATAAAGGCCAAAAAAAACTTTGGGTGTAGGAGTAAGGGTTTATTTAAAACGAATGAGACTCATTTCTTTATAAGCAACAAAGCATAGATACAAAATGCAGGTTGAAAAGTGAAATATGTAAAAAACCTTTTCACGTTTTCCCCTTGATGTCTCACACAAAAGTCCTTTCAGCCCTCCTTAATCTCCTTATGCCACAGGTGTGACACTTGGAACAATGTCTATGACACATGAAGGCTGCACATAAACTCTCTCTCACACACACACACATACACACATGGTGTATCAGTATCAGTCCAGGTGGCACAGAGGACCTCATGGTTTGAGGCAGACAAAATAATACAATTACTCATACAGACTATCTATGTGCCTCACGCAGCATGTGGGCCACATCAAAGCGACCCAGCCTACAGCACTAAATTGAATGTAAATGTTTGAACATGGAGCCAAAAGTAAAACCTGGAGACACAGTCTTCAAAGGAGCGTCTTAACTTTAAGGTTTATTAGTCTTGTACATGTATGTGAGGGCGAAACAGAATTAATGCGTTTGATGTTTATGAGAGAATTAATGGGATTCCAAGGGAATTTGTGTGTATGTCCATGACTCGTTAGAGGTTAGCTGAGGTGCCTCCTGGAAACAGGATCAATCTTCAGCCTTCAAATAAAGTGTGTGTGTGTGTTTGCTGTAAACTTGTAAGGTAACCGAGAGGACACGCTGTTGTTTGTTGATCTGTGGGGAAAAAAACAGCTATTCATGAGTCATTTTTGTTCAGACCACAGATTTACACAGATAATGATTTACCTCAATCACACCAATGTTTGGAATGATAGCTGTGTGAACCTGAACTTCACATGCTCAATTGGACTTCTTTTATCTGTTGACTGGAATTCATAGTTGCAAAGCAAAGGTGGGGTTCAAGCTAAACCTTTGTGGTGTGTGTGTGTGTGTGTGTGTGTGTGTGTGTGTGTGTGTGTGTGTGTGTGTCTCGTGTCCAGGCATGTCCCAGTGCCTTCCCTCGGTCTCTCCTCCCTCCTAATGTGCATGATGTCCCATCTCTCTCTCCCTCCTTTTAATCTCCCATTTCCTGTGAAGCTGGTTGTGTTAGAGGGAGAACTGGTGTTTACACACACTCCTACGAAACCAGGCAGAGTGTGTGAGAGAGAGAGAGAGAGAGAGAGAGAGAGAGAGAGAGAGAGAGATCGTTGGGGATCTGGATTGGGGTGTTCAGTTTGACAAGGACCAGAGCTGCCGTCTTCTTTGCCCAGTAGGTCACATCCCTTTACGCGAAATCTCGTAAAGGGACACTGGAAGGCCTGTGAGTTCCTGACACATTCACAAAATCCTCTCACACATACACAGTCATATGGAAACTTGTGTTGTTGTGTGCTGGGGACACAGGGTCAGAAAATTTAAGAGCCTCCCGCTCATCAGTGTGCCAAATGACCGAGTCCAGCTGGAAGAAGACTGGAAGTCCTCCGTGGATCTTTTTACATCTTGTGGGGATCAGATTCCCGGCACACTGAGGACATCAACGCCAGCTTTTTTTCCTCTAACCTTTGATTAACCGAGAGCTCAGGGATGTTACACAGAGTCTGGACATGTGGTGATCATCCTCCCTTTGCATAACAGCAAGGGTTACAAGGCACCGCTGGCCTGGATATCAGGAAATCCCCTTATGGAACTCTGTATGTGTGATCTGCTGAGGATCAGTTTGCAGATCAGGGCTTAGTACTAGTCAGGGGGTAAGCGGGGACAATGATGCTAGTGATGGAGGCTGTAAAGCTCCACAGTCCCGGCCCCCTTCAGGTATGACCCAGACCTTGAACCCCTCCTGGAGCACTCTGGACAGGTGAGTGTGCTGTGGAGAGCCGGGCAGAAGATACTGAACAAGCATGAGGAAGAAAATGTTTAACAAAACATTTGTTTTTCATTTATTGTGGAGAGATTAGGCTGTTTTTAAAAAAAATAAAATATGAACAGATTTAGCTGAGACTTGCAGACCAAATTTGAATAGCTTTTGAAGATTAAAGATTTAACTTTTATGATTGCTAACATCTACATGGTCCTTTTTTTTTCCTCGCCGCAGTGAAGATGGCATTCTTGATTTTTATGGAAATGTGCTTATTTGTTTACTTGCCAAGAGTTACTGTAGATAAGAAGACCAATAATCACTATATGAAGCTGCAGCCTGTAGTTACTTCAGCTTGTCTTATCTTAGATGAGAGTGGGAAAAGGTGAGAAACAGCTAACCTGAAATCTGCTTACTGAGAGCTGTAAAAAAAAAACACTAATTAACATGTTTTGTATGAAAAACAAAACAAAGCTGGTAGGCAGATTTTGTTATCTTTGCACATAGCCAGCTGTGTCCCTGTTTTGAGCATTTGTGCTAAGCTAAACTAAGCGGCTGGCAGAGAGCGATGTTAGTGTTCTTGTTTATGTCTCTGCAAAAATGTCCCTAGTTTTGCGGGAGAATGGTCTCTGTCATTGACCTTAAGTTGTCCTATTTTTGTCTATTTTCCTTTCTTCAACATGATTTTTTTCTGTATATTCTCTATTTCTGAATTATTTCTTATCCACTCTGTGTATACAAACGGCTGTGAAGTGAATTTCCCCGCTGTGGGATCATCATAGTCTATCTTATCTTAGTTTATTTTACCTTAAGTGTATGCCATGGTGTTAGGAAGTTGTAGCAAGGTGGAGATAATTTGAACTACTTTATATATATAGTTTTTTTCATTTTCTTTTTGCTTTTTTCTGTTTTTCTATAACTTTTAGTTATGAAGTGTGTTACAGGAATTTTAAAGAAAAACCCTTAAATAAGGAGGATCGGATTCAAGGCATCAAAGTTTAAGTTGAATTTATTGTTCTTGTACAAGAGGAGCGTTTCACAGTGCAACCCCCTAAAGAGGTTACAGAGAAAAAGGCTCCCAGAGGAGCGTTAACAGTTGGTTCTTATACATTTTCCTGAAGATGGGCTGTCTCAACCCCTGTGAATTGTTAACAGTCAATTTGCATATAATGCCTTTAAACAGCTTACTTCAACATATCACCTGAGTGAGTAGCCAGTATGTCCCCAATCTTGATGTCATCTCCCTGACTCATTCTGTTCTCAAATTCCTCTATTTATACGTTAACCTGGACTTTACCTTACCCTGCCAGTCTGAGTAAAACATCAATAAAGGGAAGTGCCCTAAGAACATATAATGTAAGAACAGACATTGTATAAGTTAAAACATCCAACTAGCTGTGTAACCCTAATTTTTATAACAAAGTGTTGCAAAAAGTTGCCTTTGCCTCTGAAGTTTATTGGAGTAGAAATATAAAGAAGCGTAAAATGGAAATTGGAAGTGCATCAGTTTTGTATTTCAGGCTAGTACTTGAATCAATGCCATTTGTTGGCACTTTCTCTAAGTTTTCTTGATGAATTGTTACAGACATTTTCAGGCTTATGTCACCATCAGCAAATATTTCATTCCATTGTTTTTACTTTGGATAATTACTATGCCAAAAAAGAGAAACATTCATGTCTGTAGGAAGCGTTTGAGCGTGAAACACCAGATAAATCACCATGACACTAAGTGCTCAACAGAGAGAAAAAAAAAGGCGCTTGCTGGTTTTTGTTGAGCTGAATTAGGTTTTTCTCTCCGTGAAGTAACACTAAAAACCTCTTTATCTCCTTATCCAATCATAAGCCTGATACCCATTATCAACAGTCATCTTTATCGTGTCTATCTGCTCTCTGTTTGTACAGTTGAAGCATTTGTTTAGATTGCAGATATACCCCTTGGCCTTTTCTCCCTGATGAAATGAATGCTGTCTAAGCCTATAATTACAGTACAGTAGATTGCTGCTTCATGCGTTCCAGCCTTACCTTGAGGATATGAAAGCTAATTCATGCAGCCTAACCTTTAATCTTTGATAGCTGATGGATTTGTGCTGTCGCCAAACAGTCATGGAATATTTTATTTATGGTTTTGTGTGGGCGAGTATGACCTGCATGCCTTGTCAGTGCATGTGTACAGTGAACAAATACCCGCTTATCTAAACAAACACATACAAACAAATGTCATCTATCTTGAAACGGGCCTTGATTCACAACGTGGGCGAGTGTTTGTATTGGTTTTTACCGTCAGCACGTCACGTTGATCTTGATAGTTTTCTGTATTTAACAAAGATTTTTCGAACTCAACTGTAACGAGTTGTGGTGCAATTATTTTCATGACCACCTCTCTTCCTCTGTCGTCTCTGTTTACACCTCTTGCTCAGAGAGGCCTTAGTCTGAAACCAAACCTGTCTCTTCTTTCTAAAACATTCCTCTCTGTAGGGACAACAATCAGGGCTGCACACCCCCCCCACCAATCCCTTGCCTCCCACCTCCTTACCCCTGCGCAGCCTTAAAAGGCTTCCCCAGCTGGCGTCTTTCTTGATGATGAGGCTTGAGTGTTTATTACCGAGCGTTCTGCTCTCCAAACAGTCTCCCCCGAGTGGCCTCCCCCTCATGAACAAGCAGCCTGGCACGCAGGCACTGTTTCATGGAAAAAAAGGACCTGGAAAACACAAATCAAATGCACATTTATTGAGTTTAAATGAGGAACACACACATACAAACACACAGGGCCAAGTAAGGTCATCAGCTGCAGGACTATGGGGCAACAGATGCTTCTTTGCTGTTGAAAGGACAGAGGGCTATAGGTTATATAAGGATCAAGATTTCCTCAGAGACAGAGAAATGTGGAGGAGAGCTTTCTTAGTTTGATATGTTGACATGTTGCACAACAAACCTTTAGTACACTGACCTGCTGCAACCCGACCATAATACTGCGGCTGTAGACTTGCTGGCCCATACTTTATCTTGATTTTTCATTATCCAATCATCCAGAATACAGTTTAAGATGATTCGTGCTATTAAAATAAATCTAATTTAGGATATTTTGTTTGTGTTGCAACTAAAGATATTTCATCAGTTTCCATTAACCCTACATGCCCATGCATGTCTTTTCTGTCTCAACCTTCTGTGTCATTGCAGTTTTAAATGAGTTTTTATTTAACTAAACATTTTGGCTTTAAGAAAAAATGTTAGGCTCCATATGCAAAGGTCGTGAAACCAGAAGCTCTGCGTCTTTTTTAACATGTATTGGTTCTCTTCATCCGTATGGACAAGAAAGCAATCAACAAATGAACCAATTAACATAATCCCCAACAGCCAGCTGCAGTCACTCATCTGATTAACATATTGTTCTGCTAATTAGTAGGGATGTATGGCTAAACCTGTCAAAGAATACCCAGTAAAACCCTGTAAAATATGGACTTATGCATTTCAATTACATTGATTTCCATCCATTTGAATTGCATATAAATTAACTAATAAACCTAGCTACTAAGTAATACGATTTATGTAATAGTACTATAAAACTCAATGTGCTTCCTTTACACAGTCGTGTAGTAGTTACCAGAGCCAATTTGTTTGCCCAAACCCAACAGCAAAAAATGAATGCAGTCATTTTGGGTTTATTAGTATTACATAAATCGGGTTACTTGCTTCACATTGCGTTTGTTAATTTATATTAAGACCATGTAATTCAATTGGATGGAAATTTTCTATGTAATTGAAATGGACAAGTTGTCAAGACTTGTAGAAAAAAATGTTTTTGACATGTTTTAAGGGTCTGTTGTTGCCTAGAGTGATGAAATGCTAATGCTTAATCTTTAATGTCTACCTAAATTGTACAAAAGTCAAAAGCACCTCCAAAAACTACATTCAATCCCATCAGACTCAATTTTATTTTGTGTTTTGTGCTACCTAGCAAATGTTAGCATGCTCACACAGTAGACTAATTTAGATCTTCAACAAACTTTTAACCTTCATTGAAATAAGTGAGTACCCGTTGACTGCTCTCAAACAAACACGTTATAGCATATTTAGTTTTCACTTATTTACTAACTGAGGCTACTCTCTTTTCAGGGGTACAGCTGACTGGTTCGGGGTGAGCAAAGACAGTGACAGCACCCAGCGATGGAGGAGGAAGAGCCTGCAGCACTGCAGCCATCTTTACGGGGGTCTAAAGGCACAGGTGATGCGGGAGATGGAGCTACACAGCCAGGACAACCTCTCCCTGGCCAGCACTGAGACCCCTCCTCCCCTCTACCTCCCACCCCACCACCCCAGTCACCACCACTATGGCATGCAGAGGGTAGGCCAGTGCCCGGGTCACATTAAGTGGATGGAGGAGGAGATTTCTAAAAATGATTCACCTTTTCCTCCGTCACTTTTTTCTCTTTCGCTCTTTATTTCACATCAGACTTTTGGCGCTTGCTTTACCTCTTTGCTTTGTCATCTTGCCGAGGGTTCAATTGATGACTTATTGAAGGCTAATATAACCTGAAACTCACAATGTTGCACTGTTAGTACATCATTTTTCCTGTAATCTGATTAAATTGTTGCATAAAGTTCCAACTTCTTCCACCCCAAACCTTTTGCAAGGTAGCCAGTAAGCTAAGCTTGCTTTGTTGGCTTAGTGGTGTTCAGTGTTTGCGGCCTCAAGTAACGGGTAAATTTAACTGAGCCTGCTTTTCTTCATATTAACATATTTTCTTCATCAAAACTCCAAAAAAAGGTCTCAGTCGTATAAGTATAAGAACATTTTTTGAGCTATTGATTCAAAGGTAGTGTATTCCTCATCTATTCTATTGATTGTACCATGAAGCAGTACTGTGTGATGATGTTTTTTATACTGGACTAATCTCTGCTGCTACTGTGGCGCATAAGTTAACGAATGAAAAATAATATTTATTACCAGATCTTTAAAAAGGCCAAACAGCATTTGTAAAATATCAATTCTCTGCCACTAAAACATTTCTAATTAAACACTTCTGTCTTCCTGGCTCATCAATCTAACCCCTATGTCTGTGCATCCTTACTGTTCCCTGTCCTCTCGCCCTCTTTTACTGCTATATGTTGGCTTGAAAATTGACTATGAAGGAAAAGCTGTGGCAAATACATACTGTGTGTGTGTGTGTGTGTGTGCAGATTGTAGACCCCTTGGCCCGGGGTCGAGCCTTCCGCATGGTGGAAGAGGTAGACGGCTTCAGTGTCCCGCAAACTCCCATCACACCCGGCACCGCCTCCCTCTGCTCCTTTTCCAGCTCCCGTTCCGCCCTCAACCGGTTGCCGAGACGACGCAAACGGGAGTCTGTCGCAGTCATGAGTCTCAAAGCTGCAGCAGCGTTAATGAAGGTGGTGTTCATACCGTAGATTTCAGTTTGAATTTCTTATAAATCGGCCAAAATATTCTGCGCTTTGCAAAATGCTTCAACTTCAAAGCTTCTGCCAGCCCCTTTTCTGCACAGTGTGACCAATAGTCTGTTATTTAAGTGAGTTTTCCTGCACACGCACATCATTCATCTGCATTATGGTTTTGTGAAGACATGCCTAGACAAACATTTGTGCCTGTCACTTACACACATTAATGTGGTGGGTTTTATTGTTTGTTAATCTATGTATTCATGTTGGTGTAGCCATGTTATATAAAACATGAGATCAGTTTGACTTATTGCAGATTAAACTCCAGATATCAGTATAGAGCAGATGACTCTCTATGTAGCCTACTGGCTGCAGACTCACACATATAATGGGATGAATGGATGGATCAGTGAGAGTGTGTGTGTCCCACTAGCAGATGGTCTATGATAATACACACTGAATGCTCAGCTATCTGCTGGATTGCGGTCAGAATATTCCAGATGTGCAGAGCTACTGACACACTGACGTCACTGCTGCTGTGTAACGATCAGACATAATCATTAGGAAAGTACAGTACAGGACACTTCCACGGTTCGATTGCTGATGATGTTTGTGTGCGTGTTCATCAGGGTCGGACATTAGGCGACAGCACTGCCGGGCGATGTCGCAGACGGAGTTTCATGCCTCCTAGTTTCTTTGAAGACGACACTGTGGACTTCCCCGATGATCTGGACACGTCCTTTTTCACCAGAGTGAGCAGTGGACACACTTCCATACACATTTATCATATTTCGCTTAAAGCACTCCATAAACAGACATTTTCTGTCTCCTACAGTCGCACAAAGTGATTCTGTGAAGCCATTCTTCTTTTAAATGCTTGTTGCTGTCAGAAGAAACTTTAAAACTGCTGCTATAAACAAATTAGTTATACACTTATTGAGCTGAGTTTGAAATGTCTCAATTTGATAAAGTGGTTTCGCTATTTAAAATATAATTTGGTGTTTCATTCATTTGTGTAAAGAAACCTAAATGAAATGTTGTTTGTCTGATTATTATTTAAGATATGAGCTGAAATATCTCACAGGATAAGGTTGAGAAAACAAGAGAGAGAAAACAAGCTATATTACAGCTTTAATAAATATGTATGATTGTCAAGAATGAAAAAGAAGCCTCTGCTCAGAATTCATCCAAATCGCTCATTTGACAAAAACCTCATGCAGTTATTGTGTTCAGTATTTGGGTTCATTGTACAGTTGATCAGTTATTCTGTTCTGTTATTGAATACAACATGAAATATCCATAAAATATGTCAAATGTCAAACTGCTGCCATTCTTTGCGCCTTCAGCTTTGAATTTGTACTCACTTAATTTTCATCGTTACAGGAGGGCCTCCAGGATGAGTCGTCCAGCTATGCTGACGAAGTTTTTGAGACGCCATCGGAGGCTGCTGTCAAAGAGCTGGATGAGAGCGAGCTCACGGGAAGCGCGCTGGATAAGAACGAGCTGGAGAGGAGTCACCTCATGCTGTGAGTTGATGTTTTTTGCAGAGTTATTTATATGTGGACATAAACCTCTGACAGGCTGCAGGGGAGAGAGTACTGGTTTGTACCGTCATGCTCTGGCTGAAACATTCCCCATCTGACACATTTGTTTACAATTGTTCCTGTTGCTCAACCCAGGCCCTTAGAGAGAGGATGGCGGAAGGCAAAAGATGGCTGTCTGGTCCAACCCAAGGTGCGTCTGAAACAGGAAGTTGTGAGCGTCAACAGCCATCAGCAGCGGGGACAAAGAATTGCCGTTCCTGTTAAGAAGCTGTTTGCCAAAGAGAAGAGGCCGTACGGGCTCGGCATGGTCGGCCGTCTCACAAACCGGACGTACCGCAAGCGCATTGACAGCTATGTCAAAAGGCAGATTGAGGACATGGATGATCACAGGTAAGACAGCTGATTGAATCTTATGTGAAATGAAGTAATTTTCTGCCAGTGTCTCACCAAAAGGACCTGAAAACTTCTGTCCGTCTGTCCTCCTTAGGCCTTTTTTTACATACTGGATCACATTTGTCCATCTGCTCATCACCATTCTGGCTGTCACCATCTACGGCATTGCTCCTATCGGCTTCTCTCAGCATGAAACTGTCGACTCTGTGAGTATATTATGATTAAATCGGTATATCATCTGTGAACTTGTGTTGAATGATTGGTCAATATTAGTGATACTGCTTCACTACATTTACTGATTTGAAGGTGTTGAGGAACAAAGGAGTTTATGAAAATGTAAAGTTTGTGCAACAACAAAACTTCTGGGTGGGTCCAAGCTCGGTAAGTATCTATCTTCCATTTTCTATCTATCATTGTGCTTTACTCAGCTTTTTAAATGCTCTAGATGTCTACATCTGTGGTTCCCAACCAGGTGTCATTAGCATCACCTTTAATATAATTAATAGCGTTGAATTCCATCCAGTTTAAAATCAATTCAAATGAGCCACTTCTGTAGATCCACAACCTCACCACAGCTGTAATGTCATTCCCCACTACTGTCCTGCAGGAGGCGCTGATCCACCTGGGGGCCAAGTTTTCCCCCTGCATGCGTCAAGACGAAGAGATCCACAAACTAATCCAGGAGAAAAGAGCGAGAGAGAGGGAGTCGGGCTGCTGCGTGAGGAACGATCGCTCCGGCTGCCTGCAGACTTTACAAGAGGAGTGTTCGGTTAGTGACAAGTTAACACATAAACAGCATCGTAGCACTTCTCCGGCTCCCTGCTTTTTCAACACTTGTCATGTTTACGTCCCTACATACTCTGATAGATGCTCATCATTTGGAGTATCATCTTGCCCTGCATTGGGGGAGGAGGGAATCGATCCTGTGACCTTCAGAATAACAGACACTCTGCTACAACCTGAGCCACAGCCGACATACATAAAATGCTGCATTTGTTCCACCTTTTAGGTGTAGTTGCCACTGTTCAAGCAAAATGAATGAATGTCTGTCTTCTCCTGCAGAGTACCTTAGCAGAGTGGGTGAAGTGGCCTCAGCATGCCAGTGCTCCCTTACTGAACGGTACACTACGTCAGCATGGTTCAGTCTGTCATCAGGACCCGAGGTGACTAAAACTCTCTCTATGTGATTATTCTCCTGCTGTTTAATGAAGTACACTAGTATTGTAAAGATCATAATTCAGTTAAGAGGAACAGCCTGCTGACAGTCATTTCAATACTTCACAGACATCATTTGGCGCCACATGTGGACTGTATCAGTCACTCTAATTAAACGCAGGATTGTTTAACATTTGTTTCATGTTTTGTAGAATTTGTCTGGAGCCAGCCTCAGTTTCGCCTCATGAGTGGCCCGATGACATCACCAAGTGGCCAGTAAGTACATTTACATGTTAACAGCTAACAGTAAGGTATGTACTGTATGTAAACTGTTACATACTCAGATCACTGAAACTCCAACTACCAGCCATTGTACAGAGGAGGAGTAAAAGGAGTGGCTACAAAGGAGCACAGCTCTTCTCTGAACATTATTCTTTTGCGTTATAATAATCACTTAATTCTACACATTATGGCTATATGTCTAATTTGAATGTTTAAAAAAACACAAAAAACCTGTTTCTCTGCTTCTGATCTGTAGATTTGTACAAGGTACAACTCTGGGAATCACACCAACCTCCCCCACATAGACTGCACCATCACAGGCCGACCCTGCTGCATCGGAACCAAAGGACGGTAAGGATCTATGTCATTGAACACCACAGGAGTCAGGAAACAGAGCTTAGCCAGTATTTACTGTCTTCAAATGTAACTATTGTCATGCTCAAGTGTTAAATATTTTGTGTTTTCAGCAGCTATTTAAATGTTAGACAGGAGATTCTCTCATGGTGAGCAGCTCCTTAGGACAGCATAACTCACCACTCTTTGAAATTATATAAAGAATCTTAAGTTAATAGACTTTTAAATAAAGTATAATTAACTTAGATTAGCACACTGTGTGTTGAAAACAAAACGTCAGTCCAGGATCAACAGACTGAAATCTTGTCAAAAGATGTTCACGCCTCATTTTAAATCCCTTTTTTTCTCTGAGCCGTTGCTGATGAAGTGTTTCATGTTGTAGATGTGAAATCACTTCAAGAGAGTACTGTAACTTCATGCACGGCTACTTCCACGAAGAGGCGACTCTCTGCTCACAGGTAACACAGACTTATACTCTATTCTTACAACCTTTCCTTTTCCTCAAACTCTACACAACAGTCTTGTCCAAAGAGTAACTTTGATGCTTACAGACATTTGAATTTAAAAGAACGCTGCTCCAGGTGAGGCTCGAACTCACAACCTCGGCATTGCTCTGCAGGTCACTGTCTTATAAGTACCGCGCGCTGACCAATTGCGCCACTGGAGCTTGCTGTAATTTGTGAATTGAAAGGACTTTGGACTGAGTTCAACACTCTTATTTTCCTCCACAGGGTGGCAGTGGATCTACAGGCTGCCTGCTGACATTTTGATTCCTGACTGAGTGTTTTTCTTTCCCCTCTTTCTTGCAGGTGGCCTGCATGGATGATGTGTGTGGTTTGTTGCCTTTCCTCAACCCGGAGATCCCAGATCAGTTCTCTAGACTCTGGCTGTCTTTGTTTCTTCATGCTGGGTGATTAAACTCTCTTCATCTCACAACAGTATTTGAAGCAGAAAGATGTTTTAGGATTAAAAATAACTATCTTGTCTGTGTTTGTAGGATCCTGCACTGCCTGGTGTCAGTGTTTTTCCAGATGACGGTGCTGAGGGACATAGAGAAGCTGGCTGGCTGGCTGAGAATCTCCATCATCTACATGCTAAGCGGTATCACAGGCAACCTGGCCTCATCCATCTTCCTGCCCTACAGAGCAGAGGTACAATGTCACCCTCACAACCAACTGTGTACAAGATACTGTATCTAAGATTAAACCCCCAAAAAGCACGAGTCTGAGTCTCCAACCTGTTCCCTCTGTTTTATCTCAGGTGGGTCCTGCAGGGAGCCAGTTTGGCATCCTGGCCTGTCTGTTTGTGGAGCTGTTTCAGAGCTGGCAGATCCTCGAGCGACCATGGCGGGCGTTTGCCAAGCTGCTGGCCATCTCTGTCTTCTTCTTCTCCTTCGGTTTGCTTCCTTGGATCGACAACTTTGCCCACATCTGCGGTTTTGTGTCAGGATTCTTCCTGTCCTTCGCCTTCCTGCCATACATCAGGTAGATGTAGACAGAGTTTGTTTGTCAGTATTTGGTGTGTTGAGATTAGCTCACAGAGGAACATCTGCACCCTCTGTCATTAGATAATTACATAGAAGAAGGGGCCAGTCGATGAGTCACGCACTGTGGCCAAGAGTTACATGGGAAGATCCATGCCACTTTTCATATCTGTATGCCAAAATATGAAGTGTTCTGTACAACAGCATCTACAAAGAGGTTTTGATTTGCTGACTAAACTCCATTGGGAAATGAATAACGCCTTTTTTTTTCCTCTTTAGCTTTGGCCGTTCTGACATGTACCGGAAGCGGGTCCAGATCTGCGTCTTCCTGGTGGTCTTTCTCGGCCTGCTCTCTGCCCTGGCCGTCCTCTTCTACGTCTACCCTGTGAAGTGTGACTGGTGCGAGTACCTCACCTGCATCCCCATCACAGACAAGTTCTGCGAGAAGTACGACCTGAACGCACACCTCCTCTGAACGCCGTGTCGGGACTGTTTCTAGACATGCACTGACGCCGACATTTCTAAATGTCGGATGTTGATGAAGTTGAAAGTTGGATATGGTGTTCCAGTGCAACTTGTGACTGAGCAAGAACATTTCACCTGGAATACTGAGCAGTATTTCAGGCTTTCATGTGGACCTATTTGTTTGTTTTTAAGGTACAACAGACCCACTATGAATAAAGGCTATGCATGAAAGCCTTCAGGCGTTTGATTAAAAACATTCATATGCAGGGGGGAACAAAACTAACGATGAAGAGTTGACTGAAAACGATTGATTTATGTGTGAGTGATCTCTAGCTGGGCTAATCAATGACCATTCACACTGGAGGAGAGTTTAAAGACAGTTGTTTGCTGCCAAATTATTTACCTCTCCTCTGTGGTAAAGCGGAGTTAACAGCACCCCTTAGTGGCAAAAAGGAAGAGTAACAACCTGAGACAGCTGCAATGGATTTTCATTTTGTACTTTTTTTTTTTGCTGATGTCCAAACAGTTTTGTCCATTTACTGGATGTCCTTAGAGTTCAAACTCGCCAAGAAATGAGACTTCAAAATACTTCAATGTGCCTTATTGACACACAGCCACAGGTTTATGATGTCTTTTTGTGCCATGTATCAGTTTGTGTCAGCAGTTTTTGATGTTTTTGCTCCTGTTCCTCAAACTCTGCAGAAACTGTAATTCACAAACTGAGAAAGTCGTGTAAAATAGGTTTTTACTTCAGTATTTAGTGGCTCGAATGCCATTTCTTGTTTGTTTTTTTACCATTCTGGAAACCTTGGTTTCCACCACAGCCTTTAATGCACTTCAAATGGATTGTTTTTTTTTATATTCACCCTGTGTTTCATACAGAATGCACTCGTATGTTAATCTGCTCCATTGTGAATAGCTGTTACTGAGGTGAATTTGAGTTGTTTTATTCAATGTGGTGGCGTTTTAGCTACCTGACAATAAACTCACCAAGACGGAGTCATTTCTTATGTCTGTTTGTTGTCTAATCACAGAGGAGACTTCCAGAAAGCTAAACTTCTCTGCTCCAGGTGAGGCTCGAACTCACAACCTCAGCATCACTCTGCAGGTTACTGTCTTATAAGTACCGCGCGCTGACCGATTGCGCCACTGGAGCCTGCTTTTTCGCTCGCACCAGAACGTGTCTCATTTCTACCATTCTTCCCCAAAATGAACCAACAGTACATTCAAAGACACCAGAGTCACTGAATGTTTTAGAAACATTTATTTTTCGTTTCAGTAACTCACCTGTGTTCACTTTACACCTTATGGTAAACAGTTATGTATGTCTCATTATGGTGGACAGACTGAGTTGATGTCCTGAACGTTTTGTGAAGGCTATATGAGCTTCATCCATCTTCCACTGACTGGCATTTTGGTTAACCACTTTTAGTCAATTACTTTTTTCCATGAGGCATCATGTTAAAACCTCTGTGCTCCAGGTGAGGCTCGAACTCACAACCTCGGCATCACTCTGCAGGTTACTGTCTTATAAGTACCGCGCGCTGACCGATTGCGCCACTGGAGCCTACTTCTTCGCTCGCACCAGAACGTGTCTCGTTTCTACCATTCTTCCCCAAAATGAACCAACCGTTGAACATGATGTACTTAAAATGTAACAGAGTACATTCAAAGAGAGCAGAGTCACTGAATGTTTTAGAAACGTTTAGATAACAGCGATTTTCCTTTCAATAACTCACCTGTGTTTACACCTTGTGGTAAACAGTTATGTGTGTCTCATTATGGTGGACAGACTGTGAGTTGATGTCCTGAACGTTTTGTGAAGTCTATATGATCTTCGTCCATCTTCCACTGACTGATCATGTTAAAACCTATGTGCTCCAGGTGAGGCTCGAACTCACAACCTCGGCATCACTCTGCAGGTTACTGTCTTATAAGTACCGCGCGCTGACCGATTGCGCCACTGGAGCTTGTATTTTAGTGAATTCGCTGTCCCTTGTTTGACAGCATTTAGTCCCACATTCCTGAAAATTCCAAATTCATTTCAAATAAGTTTATTATAAGAAACTGTGTTTACCCATTATTTTACTGCATATCTCCAACATTTGTAGTAGTTGTAGTAGAGTAGCAGAAAATGGAAGCAGTCAAATAAAGCACAATAATCTCAGAATAGTACTTAAATGCAGTAATTAAACTATACTTAATATACAGTAATAGTACCACACCACTAGCCACAGTGCAAGAAAAGAAGAGTCATTAAAACCTTTCTCAAATTTAAAATCATGATTTATTGATCCTAAAATTAAAACTCTTGATTATGTGTATCTATTCGCAGTGTATTACATGTGAACTGATTTGAGAGACACTCAAACTGGTCAAAGTTGTTACTGGTTGACGTGTTGTATCATTTTCTTGTTCTTCTGCTTAATATCTTTGTCGCTGTTAAGAAAATTAGTCTTTGCATTCTCTTGATGAAAACTGTCTCATTTAAAACTGTACACTGTAAAGCACACCAGTGAGGAGTCCAGATGTGGCACCACTGACCACTCCAAGTGCTTCACATCTGTAACCCCTGTTAGCAGGTTAATCTGCAGCTTTGAGGTTTGAGTTAAACCTCCGAAACAAAAAACTCCTGTGACCTTTAGGTCGTTTCTGCAGAACACAGCTGGCTCAGCTAGAACCTTCGTGAACGCCCTAAGCAACAGGCTCCAGTGGCGCAATCGGTCAGCGCGCGGTACTTATAAGACAGTAACCTGCAGAGTGATGCCGAGGTTGTGAGTTCGAGCCTCACCTGGAGCACAGCAGTTTTAACATGGTGGATAACGTGGAAAAGGAAAATTGAAGAAGAGTGTTTACCAAATAAAAAAAAAATGAGTGGGATATCAGTATCAGTGAGAATCTGTAGATATCAGTGAGTGGAAAAGAAGCCCATACAGCATACCCACCACTCCACCTGTAGCTTAACATTAATAATAAACCAATAGGTCATTTTACGCATCGTCATGGCGATGAGCTGCAGAGTGCACCCACAGGACTGACCTGTAAAATCAACTTGACATAAATTCGGTCGGTCCACCGTGCGTAACGTACACATAACTGTGTGAGGCGTAAAGTGTAGTTTGCATGGTTTAAGTATTATGTACGGCATATTTTGCGCACCGACATATTTAGTGAGCTACCAATAGCACCAACTGTACACAAACAAGTGAGGACTTAACTATAAAATCAGCCTCAATTTGGAATCGATTTCTTCAACACTGAACACACAGGCGAGTTGATAACATGAAACTACAAGTCTTAATCTAAGCATACCCACCGTGCGTAAAGATGTGCCAGGTGTTCTCATTCAGTGACTCTTGTGTCTGTGAGTTTCGTCTGTTCCATTCCAGGTTAACTATGTTCAATGTTGGTTTGATTTGGCGAAGAGTAGGAGTAGTCCGCCATGTTAAGGAAGATACAGGACAGGGAGAAGGGAGAGGACAGGCTCCAGTGGCGCAATCGGTCAGCGCGCGGTACTTATAAGACAGTAACCTGCAGAGCAATGCCGAGGTTGTGAGTTCGAGCCTCACCTGGAGCACAGTTTTAAAATGCTCATAGAAGAAAAGACTGATATAAGTTCTAATAGTGACGCTTCACACTTGTTCTTGTGAGGAAGCAGGCCTTCATGCAGCATTAAAAAGAGACTAAAAACTCACTGAAATCATATTAAACTATAACCGTTAATATCAGAGATGAACACTGGTCAGATCCACACATTGTTTGGTACAGAATGCTGTGGAAACAAAATGACCATGCGAAATTGTTGCACATGTTAATTATATTTTGGCTTTGAACACACCACTGCCCAAAGAAGCTGCACCACCTACTTCATATGTTTTGGAATCTTAAAAAAAAAAAGAAAAAGCAAAAGCAGTAACAAGGTTTTGGTGGAGGTTTTGGAGGCGCTGAACAGGAACATGTGATTTTAATCATGCTTGTTGTAGCACTGATTGGATCAAGTGGTCAAACAATCTTGTGAGAGATGTTTGTGGAAAGAAAACTACAAAATATTGGGGGACTCACAGATTCACAGATAATTCTGTTTTAAAGACATTTTAAGACTTTAGTCTTTGTTATTCTGTGGTAGCAACCAAGACTGGATCCGTGTATTACCAAAGCTACACAGACTAAGATAATAAGGTCTTTTCAGATTTCTTCTCAACCCCTGACCACCCTCTATTATTGAATAGTCTGTCTGCCCCCTTAAATTACCTCAGGATTCAGTCCAAACAAAGACATGAGTGGTTTGTTGTTGTGTTTCATGAAAGCCCACTAGATGGCAACCAAAGGCCAATAACATACAGGTTAAACCTGGTTACAGGGTGCAACATGACTGCTGCTAAGGGTATAAAGCTTGAATTACTGCGACATTGCTCTGTTGTTCTTTGGGATTTGAATGTCATTAATTCGACCCGGAAGGTTTATTAAAGTGCAGAACTTTTATTGGTGCTCCCTGATGTTCACTGTGAGTTGTACCACTGGGTTTGTTCATCCAGTCCCTTCCCTCCCCTTCTCTTCGAGTGCACATGCACACACATTACTCCAGCATTCATTAAGGCTTCTCTGTAATTGAGTCTAAATAAGAGTGTACTTATGTTAGAGAGGAGCCTTGAGAACACAAACACAGACGATACCGGTCTGCTTACAAAACACAACAGTGGAACTTAGTCTCTTTCCCGGATTTAATGTTTATTTCAGTTTCCTGTCGGTCTCTCGTACTTGCCTCCTTTCTACGGAGGGAGGTCAGAGGTCACACACTCAAAATGTTTTTTATAAAAATACAGCAAGTAAAAATTCTGGCTGATGCTTTAAGCCTAAAAAACATTGATTTTTTAACATTACAACAATGTTGCTTCCTCTTCTGTCTCCACGGAGAAATAGAGAGTAAGAGTGATGGAGACCTTTGCTACGGCTAGCCGGTGTTATTGATTGTCAAAGCGTTTGACATTTTGGTCATCGGGTTATTTGAGGGCAGAGGTAGAATTTCTGTCCAACGTTTGCAGTGACCTTTTTTATGAAGTCTTGTCATTCATGTGTGCTGAAGCGAGTAAAACCTCTAAAGCTGACGTCTTATTGACCGAGGCGACAAATTGAGGATGAGATGAGAGGATCATTCATGAGGTGCTAGCAGGCAAGCTGTTTCCAGTCTTTACATTGAACTAAGCGAACATACAGGATTCAGGATTCAGGATCAGCTCTCACTAAGAAGATTTCCCAAAATATGGTGACATGTTCCATTGCTGTTGAGTCTATGTGCTTCTCTTCCTAGAAAGCATGAATCAATCACAGTGTACAGTAGTGCGAAGCCTTCGGTCCTTCGGCCTTTGTTCAGTTGCTGTTCCTATTTCTATTTCTATTTCTATTTCTGTCTATTTCAAGTTTAATAGAAACATTATGCAACAGCAGACTTACTAGATGCTTATTTAGAATGTAATATTTGATGTAGGTTGAATAATACGGCATTAAATAAAGTGATAAAGTAAAGTACAATGTGAACATTTTCAAACCTGCATTAAAGGCGTAATCACAACATTGACATGTTATCATCTTTGAAGCTAATAAACTTAGCATACACTTGTTAGTATACAGTTTCCATTTATTTTTAGTACAGCATTAAGACCAACTGTAGCATTCATTTGGAGTGATGTCTCTGGAGACGTCCAATGAAGTCCAATATTCACTCTGTTTTTGGTCTCAATCAACTCCCAAAGGAAATATCCATCTCCGTTTACTACTTTCTCGAAAATAGCTGCTAAAGACAACACTACAAGCAACGGGATTGAACCGTAACAGTGAAGTTGTTGGCTAGAAAACTGAAACAATGAGCTGAAAGACGCTTCTCTATAGCTTCACCACACCAATTCTCTGTAGCTTCACCACTTTGAGCGGCTGCTTTCGAAACAATCACATTGTTATCATAAAAATATAGCTTGCAGTAGCTTCAGGCATGATCTAAATGTCATATTATGCATATGTGATCTAATATTCTCTGTCTGCCTTGTGTTTTTCATCAATATAAGATCTGGTGGAGCAGCTAATAGTGACAAATTAATGACCACGCCAACATACAGAAAAATCCTGAAAAATCATCTGGGGACTTGTCTTTCTGTAATCTACTGGGTGCTTGGCCTAATAGAGGCAGCAGTAGACCCCTCTCCCACACACACACACACACACACACACACACACACTTGCAGACTCCTCATAGGAAATTATCTCTCCCCTCTCCTCCCACCATCCCAACCCCCTCTACACACACGCACACACACACACACACACACACACACACACACACACACACTCCTCAACCTTCTCCAATCCAACTCCATCCTGTCACGTCTCAACCCCCCCTCACTCACTCCTGTCCATTTCATGCCTCCCAATTTCCATCACTCATTCATCACTTGGTTTTTTCCAATAACCCCCCTCCACCCTCCACACCTCCGCCGCCGCCCCCCAACTCTCCATCACAGCTCCTATAGAGATGGTAATGTGACATGAAGAGGATGGCATCTACGAGCCATTGATCAGCATCAAACGAGACACACTTAGATACCCCATAGATACTCCAAAGAACCTCCAACCCTCTTCTACACCTCCTCGCATCATCTCATCTTTAATGGATGGTTATTTTTTTAAAAGGAAATTAAAGATCAGTATTAGATAGATAGATAGATAGATAGATAGATAGATAGATAGATAGATATACTGTGCTGTTGTGTCTACATGGAAAGGCGACCCTGAAATGGGACCCTGACAGCTGGCCAACAGGTGGCCACTGACAGACCCTCTCTCTTCATTGTGCCTGGAACAACAACCAAGACACACACACACACACACACACACACACACACACACACACACACACACACACACACACACACACACACACACACACACACAATCTCCTCAGACTCAGCACCCAGGCCATCAGGTGAAGGAGGCCAACCAAAGAAAGGGTGTGTATGGGGGAGGGATTGTGTGTGTGTGTGTGTGTGTGTGTGTGTGTGTGTGTGTGTGTGTGTGTGAGTGAGAAGGGGGAGGGGGGAGGCAGTCCTAGCAAGCACCTGTCTGATGATTCCACCTATGGCAGACTTGACTTGATGGAGAGTAATGTTATAGGCCTTCCTGGAACCACATGGTCCTATACACCACCTGGACAGACACCGACAGACCTCCTCTGTGTGTGTGTGTGTGTGTGTGTGTGTGTGTGTGTGTGTGTGTGTGTGTGTGTGTGTGTGTGTGTGGTGTGTGTGTGTTTAAGTTAACGACATTGTTATAATTTCAGATAATAGGTACTTCTCTAATTAAACTGCTGCTTAAATCGAAATCTTTTGTGCAAATTCAATACTTATCTGGTCTACATTGATACATACTGCCTCCAGGAAGTAGCCTACATGCTGTCTAATCCACTGTAAGGGGAGGAAGTCCCCGATGGTTCCCATAGAAAGCCTCAGGGAAGCATCTGTGCACTGTCTTAACTGGAGTTTAACCAGATGTACATTTGCCAAACCAACCTACTAGTCTTCATACTTAAAGCCTTTTGTCTTGTAGAACTGAAATGTAAATGCACGTCTCATAAAAGTTATATTATCTAACTGAAATCTAATGTTTTAATAGAAGGTAAACAGAACTGCTGTTTCCATATACTCTCTACTGTATAAGCTCTATTTGATTCTTGCGTATCTTTAATTCTATAATTTTCTATCGCCTAGATCCTTAAAGTTTCATCTTATCTTATTATAACTTCAGTTCGAGTTGATTTGCATTCACTTCCGCAAGCTTGCAATTAGACATGGTTAGAGGAACTAATGAGCGGCTCTTCATATATCACACATAAGTGCTTTTTAAACCCAAGGAAGACGCAGAGAGATGCTTCTGGCTTTGTTTGTCATAAGGTAGCTGTTATGGAGTTTGTCATAAGCAATACCAACATCAGGTTGCACGGAATTCTTTGGAGATTGTGCGTCAACAGGGGGAAAGCCGGGGGAAACAGCCGGTTCTTTTATAATACAGTAACATGGCTTACTTCCTGAGTGCCCCCCCTCCTCCCTCCATGCACATATTTCCCTGTCATCTCCAGAGGACAGTCCTCCTGTACCTTGCTATGTGTCCTCCAGCCGTGCTGAAGACCTGCTCTTATCCTCCACTCCCAGTAACTAATTACACACACACACACACACACACACACACACACACACACACACACACACACACACACACACTCACACACATCTCATTAGCGATCACTCTAACAATACTCTTTCTCTGTGCGCCCTTTGAGAATCGCTCTGATGGTTGGTAATTCTCTCGTTCTCTCTCTCACTCTGTGTATGTGCGGGCACGTGACCTACCCCCACCTCCTCCCACCTCTGTGTGGGTTACATCTCACCGGGTTCATTTTCATGGAATTGTTATCCGATATTCACACAGCACACATGGGATCCATGGAGGAAACACAAGAAGAAGAGAAGAGAATGTCAAAAAAACAAACAAACAAAAAAAAACAAGAAGACAAAAACAAGTGAAGGTGAAGATGTGAGGTTCATACTGTCTCCATCCAGATCCAACCTGCCTCTGAGCAGGTGCTCCAGGTGTGTTAAATTCAATAATGCACTGTCCAGTAACATGAAAGGTATGAGCGGTGTACCTCAAGGATCGATCTTTGGTCTCCTATTATTAAATTTATAGTTATTATGATTTTCAACAGTGTCACAGAATTAAATGTATACCCACAACACTTTTGGATACACTCAAAAAACAGCTGCTATAGAAAGGATCACCCAGTCACTTGATCAATGAAAGATACATATGTAAAGCACCCCTATGTTGACATTCTCATCAAAGGTGAAAAGATGATATAGTTGCTGCATTTAAAAGTTTTTGCGCAATAATGGATCTAAATATTACGACCTAAAACTTTTAGACTAATTAGAAACTTTGTTATGATCATTTAACACGTCCTGTTGTATTGCATGTTGGTGGCAAGCTGGAAAATGAAATATAGGGGTACTGGAGAAAAATATTTAAAAAATATTATTATTAATAAATGTAGAAATCTTCAAATTTTAGATTCAATATTTGTGTCTTCTATATAAAACTATATAAATGATTTGACCTCCATTCTGTGACTTTGTTTACTTTCCTTTGGAGCGAGTACTATTATCCTCATGAATATCTTAGGAGATTGTAGTGTACCCTTTCGTCGCACTGCTTTTCAGCAGTCAGCATCCTCTAAGAAAGCCATATGGTGGAAAAACTAGACAGCGTTTCAGTTCTATCAGTATCTCTCACTTGCTTCTGAGATGGTGTGTATGCTGTGCCTTGGATTGCTAGTTTGCTAAAATATGTACTGTTATTATGTGTATGTTTTAATTGTGACCTACCAAGGGCCATCAGAAATCATAGCATTAAGCTAACTCTTGTACAGTAACCATCAAATGTTTAATGTGTAAATGTGTTTAAAATTGTACACAGCCCCCCACTAAAATAAAGAGGAATAAATAAAACCATCCAGTAGAACAGTGCAGATGTGATCCCTCACTGGCTTCCCACCATATGAATATTGCTAAGGCATGACTGTTGGGCACTGCGCCCTGTGTTTCTGATCTGAAAGGCAATCGGCTTTTGCCCCACTAGTAATCCAGAAAACCTTACGTACAAATTAATTTCTACTAATATAAGTAATATTTGTTTCAAGAATTTTTATGTAAATGGACACATCTGCCTTATTCTGTCTTCTTTTAAAAAATCAAACCATTTCTTAAAAAGTTGTATTGGAAACAGGACTTTTTGAACCCGATGAAGTAACTTCATACACAAAACCGGTCAGTTTAGTCTGAATCTTAATCCCACTTACACACTTATATATTTTTTGTAAAGTGAAAAATGAACGAGCACCTGTCACATTTCCAGCGTGACACACAGTCATTACAGTCAAAAGTGGAATGTGGCTCTCCCACATTGCGCTTCTCTTATTGTTCTTTATGAAACGGTCTGATTCGCCCTCCTCGTTTCATTCTCCTCCAATTAGTTAGCGATGGGTCAATAGCGATGCATAGCTTTGAGGAGGGGACCATTGTGTCCGGTGTAAGACAAGCAGGACTAATCTTTGTACAAGGCAAGTCTGGGCCTGCCTGGACAGAGGAGCGGCTGCTGGCTGTTACCAATCAGTCGTGATGGTGTGATGGGCCATCATGACTCAGCACAGGTGGATGAGAAAGACGTACGCAGTTAATGCGTAAGTGTTGTGTTTTTTTCAACCGGAGTGAAAGATCTGATTGTGCTCTTCTATTTTTAGTTTGTTCAGGTTAAATAAAATACAAATGTCACGGACTCCTGTATGAATTTGCAGCTTAGTTGACCAGGCGAGAGTTCCCGTATTGACAACCGCAATAATAAAATACTACTTATAAATTGACACACCAGTATCTATAACCTGATATTATAATATAATGTTTACAAGTATTAGTACTTTTATTCGTCATGCTTAAGTGTAATTTTCATATTGCAACACCCTGTGTAGGATTTAGTGGCATCTAGCAGTATAGTTGCTGAACACCCTCGCCTCACTCTAATAAAACAAACTCAAAGAGATAATGTTCAAACAGAGTGCCAACATGGCAGCATGCATAACATACCTTGCACTCTTGTGCACATTAACAAACGCACATTATGCAAACAAACACACTCACCCATGCTACATTATATTAACTACCTTTACATCTTACAGCAGGACACAGCGTTCCACTTCCCCAAGCATGAGGGACATTTCTGTTGGTCAATCATCAGCGTTTTCTGGAATAATACAACCGTGAAACAGAATCACGGTCTGAAACAATCCCCAAATCATACACTGTATGTTTGCTTCGATTAATATATAACGAATTTATGCAAAGAGAAGGCGTTCATCCTACATTTAGGTGCTGATCACAATCTCATCTCTCTCCACCACAGAAGCAAATCAGTGCCTCTCCTGTCCGAAAGACAATTTGACAAGCAAATCAATGTCTCATGAATATTTTTGGAAGGCACTGTGCGCCATAAGATGAGCCCAGACTAGACACTATCATCAGCGTTATCGCTATAATCTTCAAAACGCCATATAAAGTGCAATTTTCTCCTTCTCTTTCCATGCTACAGTATTGATTGGTCCCCTTCCTCTTTGCGAAAAAAGCCATTTGACAGGGAGTTTCAAACTGATCTTGAACTTCAGCAATCAGCTAATCATTCTCTGATAACTGAGATGAATCAGTCTCAAGTGTCCAACACCCTATACAGTGCAAGGACTTGTGTTCTTAATTTAAATGTCAAACCAATGGAAAATTCCACGTCTTCAATAGACCACTACCTCTGCAACAGCTTAGGTCAATAAAAGGATTGCAGCTTTTACTCTCATTGCTTATCTGTAAACTCCACTTCAGTTTGTTGTTTCATTCTTACGAGGAGTTCAGCTTGTGTGGGGTACAGAGAACACACACACTCTGCATACACAACCTGTACCAGTCAGCTGTTTAATCTTAAACTCTGCAATCTGTTTACCGTGGGTCACCTGCGTCAATAACAGTTGGATGCAGCTCTTCCTCAAGATAAGCACCTCGCGCTTTGTTTCCTCGTCGCTCTCTGTGCAGAGGGGGCGGTTAAAGTGCAGATTTTGTAACAGAAAAATGCCAATAAGTGTGGTTGTATCATATATCACAGCCTTTGTGCGACAGTTGGGTGTGCGTTTGTTCTCCTAAGAATCACTGGTGAATATCCTCCTTTGCTTCTTGGCTCTGTTTTGCCATCATCTTTCATTTCTGACAGGCTTTGTGGCATCGGTAGGGCAAGCTTGGGCTTGCACAGTCAGCCCTCCCAAGGTCTGAGGCATGCACACACACACACACACATTCATACACACAAACACACACACACAACCTCCAATCAAACCAAGACCTTGTGAATGCCCCACAACTAAATTGCTGATTTTGGCGAGAAAGCAGCTCTTCAGACGAGGCCAATCATGTGTGGCTTCTGCTAAAGAGGCTACAGTCGCCTGCTAACCCGTCTGACCTCCAGCCATTGTCAAGGAGAGGGGGGCAACAGTTTGTGGCAGCGTTTTTTTCCTAATTTGGCAATCATCAACACAAGAGAGAATCATCTCTAGAATCTGTGGGGTCGGCTGCTAGTGGGGTCATCATCATAGTTGAATGAAGTGGTATTTAAGTTAAACCAGTTTGAATTCTTCTAAATGTAGAATATAAAGATCATGCAGTTATTAGGAATATTTTCCTTTTTTCAAAGGAAATTTTGTAAAAGAAAAAAGAATGTTATATCTTTATTTTGTGAAAGTTTCAGTCATGTTATACAGCAGCAGTTGCGAGCCAGTGTTCAGCCCATCCCCATCCATAATGGTAGAGTGCCACCATGTCTATTGCTGAGGCAAATCCAGTGTCATTTTTCATTTTAAATAACGCCAACTAAATTACAAAAACATTTACCTTTGGTTTCCTGCCAGGTTGCCATCGTGTGGAGCCAGTTCAAACGAAATTTTAAATTAGGCACAAAAGATGTCGAAGTAGCGATGTGACTGTTCAGTGGTTTAACACGATTTAAAAAACGTCTTAAGACCCATTTTTATTCCTTGGCTTTTAACCCAGCATGAGACTCTGTTTCTGTTTTTGCTTTAATATTATTGGAAGAAAGGAAAAGGGCATATCAGCCATGTGGGTGTTTGCTTTATTGAGAGGGAACTCTAGTGAAAATTTCTGTCACATTGTATTGACACACAGCGGGAGTGAGAGACAGTAGGAGGAGAAAAAGGGGGCTGAGCGAAAGAGGAGAAAAGAAAAGAGTGAGAGAGGAGTGTTTATCGTCTTTTTCTTCCTCCTCTTGTCAGTCTTTTCCCTCCCTTTTTGTCCATTCAGTCTTGTATGTGCTTGTGCGTGTGTGTTCCATGTGAGTGCTGTGTGTGTATGTGTGTGTGTGTGTGTATGTGTGTGTGTGTGTACACACTCTCTGGCACACTTGAATCTTTTACTGATACCTCACACACGTCACGTCTTTCTGGAGGGCTTTTAACGGTGGAGGATTATCAGGCAGCCGGAGCCTTTAACCCTTTCTCTGCCCTCTTGCTCCAACCAGGCAGCTGACAAACGCTCCATCCAAAGGGGTGCAATAAGCAGGCTGTGATGACAAAATGCACCCACTGGCAGCACAAGGACCAATGCTGTGCAGCTTCATTCACTGTTAACAGCTTCAGCAGTCAACACTTATAAGCATGTTGGATATTTGTTTTAATGATTTGCATGCCTTTATTTTGTATTTCTTTTTAAAGGTAACTCCATAGATTTTACACATTAAAGCCTGTTTACAGTTCTTGGGGTAATGTGTATGTGAATGCTCCAGAGGAACTATTAACAAACTGATAATTAATGTAATAATTAGTTAGTGTGAGTGGAGCTGTAGACGGACAAAATCTGTCGATGTAAAAAAAAAAGAAGTGATTGCACCAGACCTCTGCAGCTCACTCCTCATCTTTCTTCCTTGTAGCAAGTGGTGAAAAATATGGGGCCCCGTCAGCCCAACAACTGGAGACTGGAGGTGTATTCGCCCAGGTGCGTGTCCCCGAGATTCAGCTGAAATATTTATGATATATGTGTGCAAGCGGCGACTTTGTTAGAGGCCGATAAATAAACAAATAAGTTCACAAATGCAAGAAAGGAAATATTCTTGCACATATCTCCTCATTAAACCAGAAAATACAACTGTAACCTTTTGAATTGAACTCTTCTCTTTTACCATACAGACTGCCTAATTGCCTTGTTAAAAACACCAAAACACACTGCATTCAGAAGACAGACAAAATAAACTCACCGAATCCATCTTGGTTAGTCTTTCCAATCCAACATCATCAACCTGGTTTGGTCCATTTTAACCAGTCAGATGTGAAAATATTCTGTCTCTGTGCCACTGAGCAGTCCTCTTACTTGTTATTTAAAGGCAGAACACTGAATGAACAAAATAAAACTGACAAGCATCTCCCCAATGCCTGTAGATGAATATTTGTACCTTTAAATGCAACCAAATCTAAAGCCGAACTGGCGGTTGTGATTGCATAATGTCTCTGATTCTTTAAGCTGCAGAAGAAAAATAATAGAACCATTTTCATTCTTTGCAGATTTTGAAGGACAAGACAATTGTTGCTTTTGCGCCCATTCCAAATGATATTGTCTGTGGCATTGAGGGTAGCTCAGCGTTTTTCCTAAGCCTCCCTCACATCATTATGTCTCAAAATGCTGTAACGGAATATGATATACAGATTGTATTGTTTATTCAACAGAGGTTCCAAATGGGTTCCATATTTTTCTTGGCTGCTTGCTTGGTAATTATCAAGGAAACTTCCAGTTGGCGTTTTTGCTTATCAAACCAAGTCAACATTGCAGCGGAAACTACCCGTAGCTGCTAATAGTCACAAATAATTTTTATAGTAGCTATTATAATGAGTCATTTCTTCATTGCTAGCAAAGGCAAAATCCACGTGCAGTCCTCTAAATATAGCAAAAAGTAAATATACCTAACTGCATGTCCATTAGCAGGGCTGAAATGAAAACAGATGCTTCCTGAATATCTATTATGCTTCAAAGCTCAACGCTTTGAAATGCACTTGATATTCTAAGGCAATAACATAGCCTTGCAGTTGGAGCTGTACTGTATGTAATTATATCCAGAATGATGTTTGGTGTCATGACCAAATGTGGTACGTTTGTGATGTAAGTAATTCGGATCAACGATCACTTTCATTTTCACGGCTTTGTACTGGCAAGAAAATCCCTCTCGAGGCAAAAATGTCACATATTTCACGTTATTACTGTTCAGATTCTCTATTCAGCTTTTGTGATTTGATATATTAGAATTTGCATTAACACAGTAGCTTCAGGACGAGGCAGTTTTTCCTATTTCTTTGTAATAAAACTTTCCATGTCAAGGGTCAGAAATTGCTAGCGTGGGATTTCACAAAACCAGGGTCGTTTTTGCTGATCTTCTCTCTATGGAAGAATAGTTAAAGGCTTTACCTTAACTTTATGGAGTTTTCTGTTAAAGGGAGTTGATTTAAAGTATATTTTGCTGAGAACAGAGTGAATATACTGTAATATATGCCTGAACTGCAGCCCCTCATAAAGGTAGATACACAAGGCCTCTGCTAGTTTAGATGTGTGCCATCTCGGAGGTGGTCGGGTGTTTGTCTCTCTCCTTCCCCTCCTCATGTTTTCCTCTGTTTTATGGTGTGTCCTGCCCGCCTCTTCCATCAGTCCCCCGTTTTACCAATGACAATAGCTGCCTGCCGAGACCCTCTCCCATGTAAGCCCCGACCACCGCTGGCTGCTGGCAGGGGCCCATTCACTGCTGCAACCCACCCTGGATCATAAAAGAACCTGGCAGGAGCGGCTTTGCCCCCTGTAAACAGCCAACATCACACTGTTGTGTTCTGCCGGCTATACTATCGGGGAAGGAGGCAGGGTGGTAGAACTGTTGGGGTTATGTCAGGGTGAAAGAGGAGGGGATTGGTTTTATGTACCAATAGTAGAGACTTGCAGTTTCAATAGACAGGAAAACTGTTAAGGGCAAATTGTTTGGCGTTTAACTTGAAAGGAAGAAAAAGGAAATGATGGGAGGTCCAGATTGTTTCAAGACCAGACATGTTAACAGTGATAATATAGTTTAATAGCAGGCTGAGTGACAATTGGATCTTGGGTTTTTCAACCACTTGGAACTTTTACACACGTTTGAAGTGTTTCCATTCTGCGTTAAACTCAACTGAGATTAAAACATTCGATTGGTCCTATATCTGTATAGGCAGGTATTACAAAAAGCCACACAGGATGTTGCAGATCAACAATGTTAGCTGTTTCTATAATCATTGATTTATCACCATGAATCTGCGTTTTAGTTACTTTATGTTACGATACAACACGTTATCTGACACAATTTGTGTTATTACTGAGCAGACACATTTTGTTATTTTCTATAAATAATGTATTGTTTCTACACGATCAACTCAACTCAACCAACTATTTATAAAGCCCTTAAAAACAGCCGCAGCTGACACAAAGTGCTGTACATAAAATAGAACATGAAATAAGACATATAAAACAAAGAACAATATAAAAACAATAATAAACATAAAACAATGTTAA